>NC_037688.1:29377721-29525943 GCF_003255815.1 Theropithecus gelada
ATTGTAATTTGGTAACTCCACTTTTTGTTTTCTACATGATTTAAGAGAGTAATGCAAAAAAACTCAGTTATTAGTCTATGTTTCTGGACACATTATACATACAGATATAACATTGTGACATCAATAACTGAAAGTAGTTATTGAGGGGGACAAAGCTGTACATGAGTAGAATTTTTCTAGTTATTAAACTAGTATAAATTCAAATTAGTGTTATAACATTAGGATGTTAAATGTTATACCCATGATAACAACAAAGAAAATAGTTATAGAAGATACATGAAGGGAAAGAAAAAGGGAATTAAAACATCTCATGACCAAAAGTAAAAAAAAAAAAAAGACTCATGCAGGAAATGAGGAACAAAACAGCTATCAGACATGTAGAAAACAAATAGCAAAATAACAGAAGGGAGCCCTCCTGTATAGGTAATTATTTTAAATGTAAATGGATTAAATTCTCCAATCAAAAGACAGAGGCTGGCATAATGGATTTTTTAAAAAGGAATCCAACTATAGGCTGTCCACAAGAGATTCACTTTAGATCCAAAGACACAAAGAGGTTCACAGTAGAGGGATGAAGAAAGATACTATATATGTAAACAGTAACCAAAAGGGAGCAGAGGAGCTATACTAATATAAGGCAAGATAGATTTTACATTTTAAAACATTACAGAGGACATAGAATGACATTATATATTAATAAAAAATTTAATGCAGCAAGAAGATATAATAATTATAAATATTTACACACCAGCAACAGACCATCAAACATAGGAAGCAAAAACTGCAAAAAGATAAACAAAATTGACAACTTTTAGGTAGACTGACTAAGGAAAACAGATGTCTCAAACAAATCAGAAATGAAAGAGGGGACATTACTAGCAATAAAAGGGATTATAAGAACTAGCAGAGTGACACATGCCTGCAGTTCCAGCTACTCAGGAGTCTGAGGTGAGAGGATTTCAAGGAGTTCAGGTCCAGCCTGGGCAATATAGTGAGATCCCACTTCTCAAAAGAAAAAAAAAAAAGAGAAAGAAAATAAAAAAGGATTATAAGCAAGGACTATGAACAACTGTATGCCAAGAAATTGGATAACCTAGATGAAAGACTGTACAATGAAAACTACAAAACACTGCTGAGGGAAATTTATAAAGACATAAATATATGGGAAAAGATTCCGTGTGTGTGAGTTGGAGGGCTTAATATTGTTAAAAATGTCAACAGTACGCATAATGACAGAAAGATTCAATGTAATCCCTATTAAAACCTCAGCAGCATTTTTTGCAGAAATATAAAAATCATCCTCAAATTCATATGGAATCTTGAGCAAAACAGCCTAGCAAAAGAAGAGCAAAGTTGGAGTACTCACATTTCTTCATTTCAAAACTTACTACAAAGCCACAGTAAACAAAACAGTGTGGTGCGGGCTATTCTATTCCAAATGATTTCTTAGCTATGACACCAAATGCACAGGCAACAACAAAAAATTGGGCCAGGTGTGGTGACTCATGCCTGTAATCCCAGCACTTTGGGAGGTCGAGGTGGGTAAATCACTTGAGGTCAGAAGTTCGAGACCAGCCTGGCCATCTCTAATAAAAATGATGAAAGCCCATCTCTAATAAAAATACAAAAATTAACTCGGTGTGGTGGCACGCACCTGTAATCTCAGCTACCCAGGAGGCTGAGGCTCGAGAATTGCTTGAACCCAGGAGGTAGAGGTTACAGTGAACCGAGATCATGCCACTGCACTCCAGCCTGGGTGACAAAGCGAAGAAAAAAAAAAAAGAGGTGGTGCCCAAGATGGCCAAATAGGAACAGCTCCAACCTCCAGCTCCCAGCATGAGTGACACAGAAGATGGCTGATTTCTGCATTTTCAACTGAGGTACTGGGTTCATCTCACTGGGGCGTGTCAGACAGTTGATGCTGATGCGGGTGCAGCCCAAGCAGCGAGAGCTGAAGCAGGGCGAGGCATCACCTCACCTGGGAAGTGAAAGGGAGAAGGGAATTCCTTTTCCTAGCCAAGGGAAATTGAGACACACAACACCTGGAAAATCAGGTAACTCCCACCCTTATACTAAGCTTTACCAAGGGCCTTAGCAAACCGCACACCAGGAGATTACATCCCACACCTGGCTGGGAGGGTCCCACACCCGCGGAGCCTCCCTCATTGCTAGCACAGCAGTCGGAGATCTAACTGCAAGGTGGCAGCGAGGCTGGGGGAGGGGCGCCCGCCATTGCTGAGGATTCAGTAGATAAACAAACCCGCTGGGAAGCTCGAATTGGGTGAAGCCCACTGCGGCTCAAAGAGGCCTGCCTGCCTCGGTAGACTCCACCTCTGGGGAGAGGGCATAGCTAAACAAAAAGCAGCAGAAACCTCTGCAGATGTAAAAGTCCCTGTCTGACAGCTTTGAAGAGAGCAGTGGTTCTCCCAGCACAGAGGTTGAGATCTGAGAACGGACAGACTGCCTGCTAAAGTGGGTCCCTGACCCCTGAGTAGCCTAACTGGGAGACATCCCCCACTAGGTACAGACTGACACATCACACCTCACATGGCTGGGCTGGGTACACCCTGAGACGAAGCTGCCAGAGCAAGAATCAGACAGCAACACTCGCTGTTCAGCAATATTCTATCTTCTGCAGCCTCTGCTGCTGATACCCAGGCAAACAGGGTCTGGAGTGGACCTCAAGCAAACTCCAAAAGACATGCAGATGAGGGTCCTGACTGTTAGAAGGAAAACTAACAAACAGAAAGGACACCCACACCAAAACCCCATCAGTACGTCACCATCATCAAAGACTAAAGGCAGATAAAACCACAAAGATGGGGAAAAAGTAGGGCAGAAAAGCTGGAAATTCAAAAAATAAGAGCACATCTCCCCCTCCAAAGGAACACAGCTCATCGCCAGCAATGGAACAAAGCTGGATAGAGAATGACTTTGATGAGTTGAGAGAAGAAGGCTTCAGTCGATCAAACTTCTCAGAGCTAAAGGAGGAACTATGTAATCAGCGCAAAGAAACTAAAAACCTTGAAAAAAGAATGGATGAATGGATAACTAGAATAATCAATGCAAAGAAGACCTTAAAAGAACTGAGAGATGAAAACCATGACACGAGAACTACAAGACAAATACACAAGCTTCAGTAACCAACTCGATCAGCTGGAAGAAAGATTATCAGTGATTGAAGATCAAATGAATGAAATGAGGCAAGAAGAGAAATGTAGAGAAAAAAGAGTAAAAAGAAATGAACAAAACCTCTAAGAAATATGGGATTATGTGAAAAAACCAAATCTATGTCTGATTAGTGTGCCTGAAAGTGACAGGGAAAATGGAACCAAGTTGGAAAACACTCTGCAGGATATCATCCAGGAGAACTTCCCCAACCTAGTAAGGCAGGCCAACATTCAAATTCAGGAAATACAGAGAACGCCATAAAGATACTCCTCGAGAAGAGCAACTCCAAGACACTTAATTGTCAGATTCACCAAAGTTGAAATGAAGGAAAAAATGATAAGGGCAGCCAAAGAGAAAGGTCGGGTTACCCACAAAGGGAAGCCCATCAGACTAACAGCAGATCTCTCGGCAGAAACTCTACAAGCCAGAAGAAAGCGGGACCAATATTCAACATTCTTAAAGAAAAGAATTTTCAACCCAGAATTTCATATCCAGCCAAACTAAGTTTCTAAGTGAAGGAGAAATAAAATCCTTTACAGACAAGCAAATGCTTAGAGATTTTGTCACCACCAGGCCTGCCCTATAAGAGATCCTGAAGGAAGCACTAAACATAGAAAGGAACAACAGGTACCAGCCATTGCAAAAACACGCCAAACTGTAAAGACCATCGATGCTAGGAAGAAACTGCATCAACTAATGAGCAAAATAACCAGCTAATATCATCATGACAGGATCAAGTTCACACATAACAATATTAACCTTAAATGTAAATGGAGTAAATGGTCCAATTAAAAGACATAGACTGGCAAATTGGATAAAGAGTCAAGACCCATCAGTGTGCTGTATTCAGGAGACCCATCTCACATGCAGACACACACATAGGCTCAAAATAAAGGGATGGAGGAAGATCTACCAAGTAAATGGAAAACAAAAAAAAGCAGGGGTTGCAATCCTAGTGTCTGATAAAACAGACTTTAAACTATCAAAGATCAAAAGAGACAAAGAAGGCCATTACATAATGGCAAAGGGATCAATTAATCAGGAAGAGTTAACTATCCTACATATATATGCACCCAATACAGGAGCACCCAGATTCATAAAGCAACTCCTTAGAGACTTACAAAGAGACTTAGACTCCCATACAATATAATGGGAGACTTTAACACCCCACTGTCAACATTAGACAGATCAATGAGACAGAAAGTTAACAAGGATATCCAGGAATTGAACTCAACTCTGCACCAAGTGGACCTAATAGACATCTACAGAACTCTCCACCCCAAATCAACAAAATATACATTCTTCTCAGCACCACATCACACTTATTCCAAAATTGACCACATAGTTGGAAGTAAAGCACTCCTCAGCAAATGTACAAGAACAGAAATTATAACAAACTGTCTCTCAGACCACAGTGCAATCAAACTAGAACTCAGGACAAAGAAACTCAATCAAAACCGCTCAACTACATGGAAACTGAAAAAACTGCTCCTGAATGACTACTGGGTACATAACGAAATGAAGGCAGAAATAAAGATGTTCTTTGAAACCAATGAGAACAAAGATACAACATACCAGAATCTCTGGGACACATTTAAAGCAGTGTGTAGAGGGAAATTTGTAGCATTAAATGCCCACAAGAGAAACCAGGGAAGATCTAAAATTGACACCCTAACATCACAATTAAAAGAACTAGAGAAGCAAGAGCAAACACATTCAAAAGCTAGCAGAAGGCAAGAAATAACTAAGATCAGAGCAGAATTGAAGGAGATAGAGACACAAAAAACCCTCCAAAAAATCAATGAATCCAGGAGTTGGTTTTTTGAAAAGATCAACAAAATTGAAGGACCGCTAATAAGACTAATAAAGAAGAAAAGAGAGAAGAATCAAATAGACGCAATAAAAAATGGTAAAGGGGATATCACCACTGACCCCACAGAAATACAAACTACCACCAGAGTATACTATAAACACCTCTATGCAAATAAACTAGAAAATCTAGAAGAAATGGATAATTTCCTGGACACTTACACTTGCCCAAGACTAAACCAGGAAGAAATTGGATCCCAGAATAAACCAATAGCAGGCTCTGAAATTGAGGCAATAATTAATAGCCTACCAACCAAAAAAAGTCCAGGACCAGACGGATTCACAGCCGAATTCTACCAGAGGTACAAGGAGGAGCTGGTACTACTCCTTCTGAAACTATTCCAATCAATAGAAAAAGAGGGAATCCTCCCTAACTCATTTTATGAGGCCAAGATCATCCGGATACCAAAGCCTGGCAGAGACACAACAAAAAAAGAGAATTTTAGACCAATATCCCTGATGAACATCGATGCAAAAATCCTCAATAAAATACTGGCAAACCGAGTCCGGCAGCACATCAAAAAGCTTATCCACCATGATCAAGTGGGCTTCATCCCTGGGATGTAAGGCTGGTTCAACATATGCAAATCAATAAACGTAATCCAGCATATAAACAGAACCAAAGACAAAAGCCACATGATTATCTCAATAGATGCAGAAAAGGCCTTTGACAAAATTCAACAGCCCTTCATGCTAAAAACTCTCAATAAATTTGGTATTGATGGAACGTATCTCAAAATAATAAGAGCTATTTAGGACAAACCCACAGCCAATATCATATTGAATGGGCAAAAACTGGAAGCATTCCCTTTGAAAACTGGCACAAGACAAGGATGCCCTCTCTCACCACTCCTATTCAACATAGTGTTGGAAGTTCTGGCTAGGACAATCAAGCAAGAGAAAGAAATAAAGTTAGGAAAAGAAGAAGTCAAATTGTCCCTGTTTGCAGATGACATGATTGTATATTTAGAAAACCCCAAGGTCTCAGCCCAAAATCTCCTTAAGCTGATAAGCAACTTCAGCAAAGTCTCAGGATACAAAATCAATGTGCAAAAATCACAAGCATTCTTATACACCAGTAACAGACAAACAGCCAAATGATGAATGAACTCCCATTCACAATAGCTTCAAAGAGAATAAAATACCTAGGAATCAAATTTACAAAGGATGTAAAGGACCTCTTCAAGGAGAACTACAAACCACTGCTCAGTGAAATAAAAGAGGACACAAACAAATGGAAGAACATACCATGCTCATGGATAGGAAGACTCAATATTGTGAAAATGGCCATACTGCCCAAGGAAATTTATAGATTCAATGCCATCCCCATCAAGCTACCAATGACTTTCTTCACAGAATTGGAAAAAAATGCTTTAAAGTTCATATGGAACCAAAAAAGACCCGTATTGCCAAGACAATCCTAAGCCAAAAGAACAAAGCTGGAGGCATCATGCTACCTGACCTCAAACTATACTACAAGGCTATAGTAACCAAAATAGCATGGTACTGGTACCAAAGCAGAGATACAGACCAATGGAACAGAACAGAGCCCTCAGAAATAATACCACACATCTACAGCCATCTGATCTTTGACAAACCTGACAAAAACAAGAAATGGGGAAAGGATTCCCTATTTAATAAATGGTACTGGGAAAATTGGCTAGCCATAAGTAGAAAACTGAAACTGGATCCTTTCCTTACTCCTTATGTGAAAATTAATTCAAGATGGATTAGAGACTTAAATGTTAGACCTAATACCATAAAAACCCTAGAAGAAAACCTAGGTAATACCATTCAGGACATAGGCATGGGCAAGGACTTCATGTCTAAAACACTAAAAGCAACGGCAACAAAAGCCAGAATTGACAAATGGGATCTAATTAAACTAAAGAGCTTCTGCACAGCCAAAGAAACTACCATCAGAATGAACAGGCAATCTACAGAATGGGAGAAAATTTTTGCAATCTACTCATCTGACAAAGGGCTAATATCCAGAATCTACAAAGAACTTAAACAAATTTACAAGAAAAAAGCAAACAACCCCCATCAAACAGTGGGCAAAGGATATGAACAGACACTTCTCAAAAGAAGACATTCATACAGCCAACAGACACATGAAAAAATGCTCATCATCACTCGCCATCAGAGAAATGCAAATCAAAACCACAATGAGATACCATCTCACACCAGTTAGAATGGCGATCATTAAAAAGTCAGGAAACAACAGGTGCTGGAGAGGATGTGGAGAAATAGGAACACTTTTACACTGTTGGTGGGACTGTAAACTAGTTCAACGATTGTGGAAAACAGTGTGGCGATTCCTCAAGAATCTAGAACTAGAAATACCATTTGACCTAGCCATCTCATTACTGGGGATATACCCAAAGGATTTTAAATCATGCTGCTATAAAGACACATGCACACATATGTTTATTGCGGCACTATTCACAATAGCAAAGACTTGGAATCAACCCAAATGTGCATCAGTGACAGACTGGATTAAGAAAATGTGGCACAGAAGCAATACTAGGCAGTCATAAAAAGGGATGAGTTTGTGTCCTTTGTAGGGACATGGATGCAGCTGGAAACCATCATTCTCAGCAAACTATCGCAAGAACAGAAAACCAAACACCGCATGTTCTCACTCATAGGTGGGAATTGATCAATGAGATCACTTGGACACAGGAAGGGGAACATCACACATCAGGGTCTATTGTGGGGAGGGAACAGATGGGAGGGATAGCATTAGGAGATATACCTAATGTAAATGACGAATTAATGGGTACAGCACACCAACATGGCACATGTATACATATGTAACAAACTTGTACGTTGTGCACATGTACCCTAGAACGTAAAGTATAACAATAAAAAATAAGAAATAAATTTAAAAAAAGAAAAGAAAAAATAGACAAGTTGGGCATCATGAAAATTTAAAATTTTTGTGCCCCAAAGGACACTACCAACAGAGTAAAAAAGCCACCTCCAGTATGGGAGAAAATATTTGTAAATCATATATCTGGCAAGGGATTAATATACAGAATATAGAGAGAACTTCTAAAACCCAACAACACACACAAAAATAAACTGATTCAAAAATACGTAAAGGACTTGGATAGACAGTTCTCCAAAGAAGATATACAAACGGCCAATAAACATGTGAAAAGATGTTCAACCCCATTAGTCATCAGAGAAATACAAATAAAAACCAAATGAGATACCACCTTCACACACATTAGGATGGCTACTATAAAAAACAAACAACAAAATGGAAATAGACAAATGTTGGCAAGGATGCAGAGAAACTGGAAACGGTGTACAGTTGGTGGAAATGTAACATGTTGCAGCTGCTGTGGAGAACAGTATGGTGGTTCCTCAGAAATTAAAACCAGAATTACCACATGAACCAGTGCTTCTACTTGAGGGTATATACCCCAAAGAATTGACAGCAGAATCTTGAAGAGACATTTGTACACCCACGTTCATAGCAGCATTATTCACAATAGCCAAATGGTAGAAGCAACTCCAGTATCCACTGATGGGTGAATAATGTGGGGTGTGTATATACACACACATATATACATATATGTATACATATATATACACACACACATACATACACAATGGAATATTATTCAGCCTTAAAAAAGAAGGAAATTCTGACATGTTACTACTTGGATGAACTTTGAGGACATTAAGCTAAGTGAAGTAAAATCAGTATCTGAAAGACAAATACTGTATGATCCAACTGATATCAGGTACCTAGAGTAGTCAAATGCATAGAGACCAAAAGTAGAATGGTGGTAGTCAAGAGCCGGAGGAAGGAATTGGGAGTTGTTATTTAATGAGTATAGAGTTTCAGTTGTTAGGATGAAAAGTATTGTGAAGATAGATGGTGATGATGTTTGCATAACAATATGAGTGTACCTAATACCAGTAAACTGGACACTTAACAACAGTTAAGATGCTAAATATTATGTGTACTTTACCACAATTTTACAAATTTTTTAAGAAATCAGGACTTGATGTTTTTGAAAATTCTCAAACTCTCCAGATTTAGAAGATGCTAACATTAAGAAATAGCTCCTGGCCAAGCATGGTGGCTCATGCCTGTAATCCCAACACTTTGGGAGGCCAAGGTGGGTGGATCACCTGAGGTCAGGAGGTCAGGACCAGCCTGGCCAACATGGTGAAACCCCGTCTCCACTAAAAATAGAAAAATTAGCCGAGTGTGGCAGCGTGTGCCTGTAATCCCAGCTACCTGGGAGACTGAGGCAGGAGAATTGCTTGAACCCGGGAGGCAGAGGCTGCAGTAAGTCGACATTGCACCACCACACTCCAGCCTGGGTGACAGTGACACTCCATCTCAAAAAACAAAACAAAAAAATAGCTCCCAAGAAAAGTTCATACTGTGGGCACTGCCAGGAGAACCCTGGTCTAAAGGTGACACTAAGAATGTGACTGTAAAAACTTCTGTTATATTAAAAAAGATAAAAAGTGGTACCATCAGAGTTCTATTCAGTCACACAGAGGGCCTTTGAAAAAGATTAAGGGTATGCTTCATAGATCCTCTCAAACAGTAAGGACTTCAGAAAACTTACGTGCCTTGACCCTCAAATTTTTAAGCATGAACCAAAGGTAAAGAAAGACTTACCGAGAAAAGATTTCTGGTTTGACTTTTGTGTAATGGAGTAAATGCTAATAAGAGTCACAGGAAGCCCACAAGGTTTTTGCAAGAATTTTATCAGGAAGAACTCAGCCAGCTTGAACTGAAAAGGACAGAATGAAAAGTACAGTATGAAATGAAGAAAGGCTATTAGACTGCCAATACGAATGACAAGAAAAGAAGGCTGAAACAATTTCTCAACTGTAGCATGTGCTACCTTTCTTGCAAAAGGAAAGGTGACTCTGAGAGTGAAACCTGAGCCCAAAGAGCAGAGCTGAAGGCCATGGAGGATCATTCCTAGGTCTTGAGACCTAATCAAAAAGCTAACACTGGAAGGCCAGGAGTGGTGGTTCAGGCCTGTAATCTCAGCACTTTGGGAGGCTGAGGCGGGTGGATTGCTTCAGCTCAGGAGTTCAAGACCAGCCTGGGCAACACAGCAAAACCCTGTCTTTACAAAAAATTTAAACATTAGCCAGGCATGGTGGCATGTGCCTGTAGTTCAGGCTACTCGGGAGGCTAAAGTAGGACGATCGCTTGAGCCCCGGAGATCAAGGCTACAGTGAGCCACGATTGTACCACAGAACTTCACCTAGGCAACGGAGTAAGAACCTATATGAAAAAACAAACAACTTCTCACATTGGAGGAACTGGATTTCAGAATTGCACTGGACCTTTATGCCTCCCATTTCCTCTATTTTAAAACAAAAATGTCTAAAATGGTTATCCTGTGTCTGTCTCACTACTGTATGTTGGGCTTGGTTGGGGAGGGTTTTTACAGATTGAGCGGAACTGCAGAGGAACTACACCTGAGGCGCCTCATCTACACCTGGAGATGACTTAGGTGATGAGATTCTGAACCTTAAGCTGATGCCATAATTGGATTAGACTTTGGGGGACTGGAAAGGGGGATGAGAGTATTGCAGGGATGAGGGACATGATCACTGGGGACAGAAGGAAGACTAGAGTAGACAGCCTCTAAAATAGTCCCCGGTATTCCACAGTTTCTCATATTTATGCCCTAGGCAATCCTCTCCCCTTGATTACGCACTGTACCTAGTGACTCTTCTAACCAAAATAATACGGTAAAAATGATGAGATGTCGGTTCCCAGGTTAAGTTATAAAAGGACTCTGGTTTCCATCTGGCTACATTCTCTCCTGCTTTTTCCCTCACTCACTCTAAGGAATACCAACTGTCACACTGTAGGCTGCCCTGTGGAGAGGCCTACATGTCTCTGAACAGGAACCCATGTCTCTGTCGAACAGTCGGTAAGGATCTGAGGCCTACCAACAGCCAGGAGAGTAAACTTGTAAGCAGATCCTCCCCTAGTTGAGCCTTAGGATGACTGCAATCCTGGCTGATACCTTAATTGTAGCCTTGTGAGAGAGACTGACCCAGAGGACACAACTAAGCTGAGCCTGGATTCCTGATCCAAAGAAACTGAAATAATAAATGTTTGTTGTTTGATGTTGCTAAGTTTGGGGGTAATTTGTTATACAGAAATAGAACTAATACAAGCACAGTGAAGGTTTAGCAATCCATTGATGGCAAAAAGCGTTCTTGATAAAAACGTCTTTCAATTTTTTCAATAATTTTTAAGTTTTAAGAAAGTTAAAATTTTTTAACAATTTGTAATGTTTATGTTCAATACATATCTAATATACATATTATATTCATATTATACATACATATATTTTAAGAACCCTGGGACATTTACAAAAGTTAACTCTATATTGGCCCTTAAAAAAAAATACATTCCACAAAGTATCATGAAACAAGATAAAATTATGTGATCAAATGGGGAAAAATTCCCTAGAAATATTTTTACAACTTTCTTAAAAACTCTTGGGACAAAAGGAAATCAAGATCAAAATTACACAATTTCTTTTAAAAAAATGATAGCAGAAAAAGATTTATCAGACCTTATAGATAACCATAGTGCTCAGAGGAAAATATATAACATTAATTAAATATCTATGTTCATTTATGTTATTCACATAGGAATAAAAGTTTAAGTTTCCAATTCAAGAAATTGGAGGGCACCAATAAACCATTTAGCTAATTAGTAGTCTAAACAAAAAAAATAAACATAAATAAAAAAATTAGAATGTGGAGATAACAGATTCAGAGAAAACATAAAACAAATTATAACAGATTGCTTTTCTCATCTCTACATATTTATTTGAGACAGAGTCTCTGTCACGTAGACTGGGGTACAGTAGCACGATCATAGCTCACTGCAACCTCGAACTCCTGGGCTCAAGTGATCCTCTTGCCTCAACCTTCCAAGTAGCTGAGACTACAAGTGTGTACCATGACGCCCAGCTAATTTTTAAAATTTTTTGTAGAGACAGAGTCTTGCTATGTTGCCCAGGCTGGTCTTCAGCTCCTGGCCTCAAGAGATTATCCCATCTTGGCCTTTCAGAGCACTGAGATTTCAGGCATAAGCCATAGCTCCTGGCCCCTGAAAACATTATTAAAATGGATGTATTTTTAGGAAAATATAAATAATAAGAATCTACCTTCAGAGAAGACAGCAAATCTAAATGGACAAATTATGATAAAAAAAAAAAAATTTGATCGTCAGAAAGCTATACCTCAAAATGCACCACGCCAATAAATTTTTAGTAAGTTCACTTTCACTACTATTACTTAGCACTGTCACAGAAGGAATAGCAAATGCAATTAGGAAAGAGAAAGAAAAATGGGGTCTTAAATTGGAAAGGAAGAGGCAATACTTTCATTATTTGTAGGAGACACATGCCTATTAAGCCTTCTTAGGTTCTGGAGGCCACACATTCCACAACTAGGTGTACTGATCTGGCCTACGTATCAGGCAATATAAGAGGCTGCTAGCTTTGAGTGGGGCTGGGAACAAGAGCTCTTTAGAAGGTACATCCTGTAGTGCAAGTGGCCCAGCCACTTGAGTTATACAATCCAGCAGACCCTATGGTGTTATGTGTATCAGTTGTGATAAAAAGTGCGGTGTTTATAGTAAACTCTAGGGAAGAATCACAGTGCAGAACCTGGGATCTGTGACATCTGTAGCATAAAATTACATGACTTTTTAAAAACAGCTTCTGGGCCAGGCGTGGTAGCTCAGGCCTGTATTCCAAGCACTTTGGGAGGCCTATGTGGGTGGATCACCTGAGGTCAGGAGTTTGAGACCAGCTTGGTCAACATGGTGAAAGTCCGTTTCTACTAAAAATACAAAATTAGTTGGGCATGGTGGTGTACACCTGTAATCCCAGCTACTGGGGAGGCTGAGGCAGGAGAATCACTTGAACCCCAGAGGCGGAGGTTGCAGTGAGCCAAAATTGTGCCATTGTACTCCAGCCTGGATGACAAGAGCGAAACTTTGTCTCAAAAACAAAACAAAAGGCCGGGTGTGGTGGCTCAAGCCTGTAATCCCAGCACTTTGGGAGGCCGAGACAGGCGGATCACGAGGTCAGGAGACAGAGACCATCCTGGCAAACACGGTGAAACCCCGTCTCTACTAAAAAGTACAAAAAAACTAGCCGGGCGAGGTGGCGGGCGCCTGTAGTCCCAGCTACTCGGGAGGCTGAGGCAGGAGAATGGCGTAAACCTGGGAGGCGGAGCTTGCAGTGAGCTGAGATCCGGCCACTGCACTCCAGCCTGGGCGACAGAGCGAGACTCCGTCTCAAAAAAAAAAACAAAAAAAACCCAGCTTCTGATATAGTACTGGGACCCAACAGAGATGGAACATTTGGGCATGTGACACTTAGTGACCTTGTGTCCAGAACTGCTGAACTCAGTAAGTCATAAAGTTAAGATGGCTCGCCAACAACCCATTTTAAAATAGAAATACTACATACAGGATAATCACGAGCAGGACCACAGGGCACACGTAAGCTGCATGAGCGGACCCACTCCCCATCATCCACCACAGTTCACTCAGAATTCTTCCCTAAGTCACACCTATGGCCTGCGTACCATAACCTATGTACACACATTTATATCCAATACACATATATACAACCATGTGAAGGAGGTAGACAAAGCCTGGGTTTTGAGGTAATGAATAGGTTACTCAAGCCAAAAATGAATGGCAGCTGCATTACAACTTCATTGGCAGGAGGCCTTGAAAGACAGTGGAGAGGGAAAATCTTTCTGATGGTCCCAGTTCAGGCAATGGTCATCCACCTTGTGTGGAAGGAGGAGTGGGCCTGTGATGACAGTATATATGTATTCATGGGCAGTGACAAATGGCTTGGCCTACTGGTCAGACACATGGAAGACTGAAAGATACAGAGACAAGGAGTTCTGGGGTACCAGCATGTAAACAGGCCTGTGAGAATTGGCATGAATGAAGTATAAAGATTGTTGTATCACACATTAATGCTCATTAGGAAGGTACAAGGGTCTTGGCATGATGCCCAGGCTGGTCTTGAACTCCTGGCCTGAAGCAATTCTCCTACCTTGGCCTCTCAAAGCACTGACATTACAGGCCTGAGCCACAACACCTGGCCCCTGAAAACATTATTAAAATGAAATTATTATCACAGAAGGAGCATTAAACAATCAAGTAAACAAAATGACTTGGTGAGTTAATATTAGCCAGTTTTTGTCACTGGCCACCCCAGCACAATGGCCCATGAATGAAGTGACCAGAGAGGCAGAAATGGAGGCTATACATGGGCTCAGTGGCATGGACTCTCACCAAGGCTGACATAGCTACGGTTGTCTCTGAATATTCCACTTGCCAGCAACACGTATCAGTGCTGAGCCTCCAATGTGACAACCAGTCATTAGACGGAAAGTTGATTATGTTGGGCTCCTTTTGTCCTCGAAGGGTCCACAGTGTTTTGTTTTGTTTTCTTCCTCACAGCAATTGGTATCCATTCCAGATATAAGTTTGCCTTTCCTTTCCTCAGGGCCTCAGCCAGCGCTACTAACCAGGGGTTTAAGGAATACCTGATCCATAGGCATGGAATTCTGGCCTGTTGTATAAGGTTCATTGTTTTTCTCCTCTCTCTTCCTCGGTATTCAACCCAGACCTTGGCCAGGTAGTCCTGTGTTTATGTCTACCCAAGTCATGATCACTCCAGTCCAGATGAGGTCTGATAAAGGCATATTAAGATTCTTGTCCCAGGGTGACAATGGAGATAAACCTGATGCTGTCACAAGCTCACAGACAGTCACTTCTGTTCTGATTACGAGGCTGTACCTTCCTTCAAATGTACCCTGAAGTTTTCTAAAAGTCACAGCCCAATGTAGTGACCAGAAACTTTGTTTTCCCCTAGCCTTTTTGCCTTTTTTCATGAGAAGAAGATCCTTTTCCCCAGCCCCTGGTTTCACAAGGCAATCAGGATTCATGCTCCTTGTTCATATACTTTAAATACTCCTTATCTCACAGCAGCTAAACTCCCAGCAAATACTGCCCCTTAAAAAAAAACAAGAAACCCACAACACAGAAGCCTTTTGACTTCAGCTCCATTCATTGTTTTGCTTTTTTGTTCTATATTTGGTTCACAGAGAGATTTATCTGCTTCTGAGATTGTGTCTTTTGGTGTTTTAATATTTCATTGAACACTGCTAAGTATTGGAGTGTTTTATATCAAAAACTTACGATTATTGTGATTGGAAACACCCTAAAGGTGGCATTTAAAATATTAATTGAGAAATGTTTTTAGAGAAGTTTAAAAGCAATTGGAAAAAAATAAAATTGGATCCCTACCTCATATCTCTTACTAAAATTCTAAATGGATTAAAGATTTAAACTTTGAAATAAAGCAGCTGAAATATTATAAAATATCTTAGAGTAGACAAAAGTTTTTAAAATAGGACATACAAGTGCTAAATATAAAGGAAAAAACTGATAAATGTCACTATATTAAAATTAGGAACTTATGTTCATCAAAAGACACCATTAAGAGAGTAAAACAGCAAGCCACAGACTGGAAGAAGATATCTGCAAGATGCATATCCAGTAAAGAACTCATATTCTAGAAGATATTTTCTTTTAAACTACTAATCAATAAGAGAGACAAAAAACCAAAAAAAAAAAAAAAACAAAACAGAAAACAAAAAAACAACCAATCAACCCTCAAAAACCTCACCTCATTTTTAAAAATAGGCAAGAAATTGGAACAGGCACTTTACAATATATGATATCTAAGCATCCAATAAACATATGAAAAAGTGCTACATACCATTTGTCATCAGAGAAATACAAACTAAAATCACAATGAGAAACCACCATCCACTCATCTGAATGTTGGTGAGGATATGGAGACACTAAAACTCTAAAAAATTGCTGATGGGAATGTAAAATGGTAAAACCACTTAGAAAACTGGCAACATGTACTAAAAATAACTGCAGAGCTAGCAAAGGTCATACAGATTAAGTCATAGGCCCACCTAAAGTCACATAAAAAGGAAGTAAAAGAAATGTCTATTAGATGTCTGAGCCTTTTTTCTTTACTGCTACTCCTACATAACCCAGGTCTTATACAAACACACCAATGCCTTAAACAGACTTTATGTCTCTTTCTGGTTCAATGTTGTTTGTGTTTGTTTAAAATGGAAGACTTTATCATAGCCCAGCCCTTGGTCTATTGTCACGGTTTATTGAACCTTAATAGGAACCTAGAACTAAAATACCAGATACGAATTAAAAGAAGCATCACATAAACTACTAGTGGTTATTTTTCTGATTTTAAGTTGAATAAAATCCTTCCCAATATACATCAGAATTATTTTTTAAACTGATTTGCCTTGCTACTGTTTCTCTTGGTTGAAATCCTTGGGGTTCAGAATATCCTCAATTCCCAACTCTAATAAAAGTTCAGCGCCACGGCCTTGCCTAGTACTTATTTTGTTTCTGATGTCATATGTCTACCACCTTAGACCCCTGACTAACCTCATGTTTGTGAGTCTACTAAACCTGCCAATATTTTATTACTTCAGGATCTCATCTGAAGTCCTTTACCTAGAAATCACTACAGGTTCTTCTTCTAGAAAATGCTTTTCACTCCAGTTGTTCATCAGGATCCAGTAAATCTGCATCACTAGACTAAAATTTATGACCTTTGTGGTCAAAACTTTTTAAAGTTTTTCCAAATTTTTGTCTTGTGGGCAATCCTAAACTGCTGCTTTCCCAGTCGGTCCATGGGTGTCCAATCATATAAACGCACCAAACCTGGACACCTAAACATTCCTGGGATAAATAATATTGCCACATAGATCCGCTAAGTTAATAAGTCTTGCTAATATTTTATTGGAATCTAAAAGTTATACATTAAATGTTCCATTAAAAAGCAGCAACTTAGGGTGTAGTGGCACATGCCTATAGACCCAGCTATTTGGGAGGCTGACATAGGATTGCTTGAACACAGAAGTTCAAGACCAGCCAGCTGGCCAACATTGTAAGACTCTACCTTTAAAAAAAAAAAAAAAAAAAAAAAAAAAAAGCAGTAGCTTAGAAACCATAAAAGTTTAATTTGTATTCAGTTATTTAATAATAGTAATATTCACCCTGGAGGTCCCTCAACTAATTAGAAATCTTTTTTAAAACACTGAAAAATTTTAGACAGTACCTAAGGGACAGAAAGAATACTCAAATTTCGGTCAAAAGCCTGACTATTTCAAACAGTTTGCTGGAACAAAGTGAAACAAAGAAATCTCCTCAGATGTCAACCCTTTCCCCAGAGATCAAGAGGCTTGGGCATGGACAGGAGCAAGGAAGAGTATACTTCTGAGCTCTGAATCTGCAGGAGAGTGTTTTCTTGATTGATTAAAGCAGCAAAAAAGGATATGAATTAAAGCAATCTGGCTAAATGAGAGACTAGGTTAGTAATGACTTTTTCCTCCTTAAGAAATTTTATGATGATTCTACACATGTGGGAATGTCTAGGCTTCTTCAGCACAATTTTCATTTTAGGCTTTGAAACTGTGAAGGCTTCTTCCCTATGAACAATGAACACTAAGCATCCTTAAACTGAAGTTAATGTTGAATTCAGATAAGCAATAAATGTATATTATGGATATTGTGACACTGCTTTTTATCAGTTTGGTTCATATTATGCCATTATATATGCCCTATTGCTCATGTTTATTTTAGAAACTGTGACCCAATGTCCTTTGTTCCTCTTCTAATTTAAAAAAAAAAAAAAAAAAAACAGAAGAAAACCTGTCCCAAGGTTTAGGTTTCTTCATTTTCCTATGTTTCTGAGACTGCTCTGCCTCACTTGAAGGTGCTCCTTTCTGTCTCCAAACCTGGGTGTAAAGGTTCACAACAATAAAATTCTGAGTCAGGTACTTAGAATCTGTAGGATGGAACTGGCCAGAAGGGTTTGAGTGAAGGCAGTGGATGTCAGGACCTAAGGCAGAATGACAATAATCAGGGATACCCCAGAACCCACTTTGCCTCTACCTTTGGCCACCTTAGAGAAGAAACTTACAGGTAAATCATTATGAGTATTAATCCTCACTCATTCTTACCAAATAATAGATGTGGGTTTTTTTTAATCTTAGAAGAGAGAAGGATATTTCTTAGAACTATCACTGTCCTTATGTTATTACCATTATTCTCTCAATCCATGTCAGAATTCATTTTTAGCCTTCCACAGCAAATTTCCTACAATAGCCTTCTTGTACCTCCCTGGAATTATATTTGCCGCCAAAGGTAATTTGTTCACCTTTTTTTTTTTTTTTTTTAACAAGTAGAACAGTGAATGCCAAAAACTCATAGATCTCATAGAATGAGATCTAACAAGTAGAACAGTGAATGCCAAAAACTCATAGAAACTCAAGAATCATCATAGATAACTGTTAAAAATACAAAAACACCAGTTTCCACCTCTGACTTACTGAATTAAGATCCATGGGGGGAACACAGGGATATTTACCTTTAAAAGAACCCCAAGTGTTATCTTGGTTAGATAACTTTAAGATACATTGCAGAAGATCATAGTACTTCTGGTCACACATATGGTGACCATATAGTTTATCATCCAAACAGGACACTTTTCAAAGTTAAGGCAGAGCAATTAACAATTCATTGGCATACCTGGCAAAATACTGGTAATTCGGGGCAATCACAACATACGGTCATCCTAGTTGTGGATCACCATCTTCCTCCTCACCTACACCCCTTTTTTATAATAACCTTGAGATAAAAATCACATTTCTCATACCATGCAATTCATCCATTTAATGTGTCCAATTCAATGTTTTTTAGTATATTCAGAGTTTTGCAACCATCACCACAGTTAACTGAGAACATTTTCATCATTGCCAAAAGAAACCCCATATCCTTTAGCAGTCACCCCCAACTCCCCTCTTATATGTGGAATCACATAATAAGTGATCTTTCATGACTGGCTTCTTCTACTTACATAATGTTTTCAAGGTTCATCCCTGTGGTATCAGGCATCAGTACTTCATTCCTTTCTATTGCCAAATAATATTCCATTATAAGGATATACCACATTATATTTACCTATTCATCAGTTGATGAATATTTGGATGGTTTCTACTTTTTAGATATTATGAATAATGCTGCTATGAATGTTTGTGCACAAGTTACGTGTGAATGTATGTTTCCATTCCTCTTGGGTGTATATCTATGTGCTCCCCCACCACCCCACCCACTTTTTTGTCACCCCTGTGCAATGCACTTACCTTGGACGACTCTAATAGTTTTCACAAGCCATGCAGAAGAGCAAGACATCAGTAAGAAGGACCTAAAAGATAGAAAAGTATGTTACTTAGATCAAAGAGCTATTTTTGTCTTAAAACTACATGTATGCCCTTTTTAGCAATGACCCAAATATTGGTTCAGAAATTAGTGATTGAGAAACAGACCCAGTGAGGGAAGGAATCAGCCTGCAGTATCAACAGAAGTCCCTGCTGGGCTACTAAGCGTCCTTGTTTCAGAGCTTAAAGTCATTTATCTACGAGCAGATGGACTAATACATTGAAGCTAATATAATGGTTCCAAAAAGCTCCTGGGGTCTTTGTTCTCTGACCAAATATTTGCATCCTGTGTCTTGAATAAAAAGTTTTAATTTCTACTTAATAGTTTACTCACTGATGACTTCTTTAATTTGCTCTTTTTCTTTAAAATGCATGACACAGGCAGGCTAAGATTTCAGGAAATGTGTTTAACCTTATAAAGATTAACACATAGGTGTAATGGTCTTATGTGAGGAGAGGCATTGCAAAGTTAGTTGTGTTAAAGTAAAATCAATAGCTATAGAAGAGAAAATTAGAAAGTAAACTGCTGATTTTCCATCCCTCTTTCTTTTTTCTTGTCAACAGTCTGTGTAGGTTTGGAACTCTAGGAATCACTACATTATAAAAGTCTCCAAGTCTCCATTCTAATGGGTTCCAGGTTTTCCTGTTATGGGGATGAAACTAGCAGACTTAGTAAATCCTTATTTATTTGTCCCAAAGGCCAGGCAATACTCTTTCTTCTCTGGTGCTGGTTTCTATTCATTCACCACCTCTTCTCACGTTCTTTCGTTGCCCATCATTAATCTTTCAAGCTACAGCTGGGTGGGTTCAGAACAAAACCATCAGAGGAACTGAAAAATGAAATATTTACCTACACCAATGGGGAAAAAAGGTCTATCAAATTTATCCTTTCAATGCAATCACATTCTCAAAAATTTTAATTCTACTCACTTTCTAGATAGAAGACAGGATGTATACATACACACACATATATATTCACTCTTGGGGTGTGTGTGTGTGTGTGTATATATATATATTTTACTATCTATCCTCATTTGTAATGAGGTATAATATATAGAGCTCAGTTAGTTACCATGGAGACACTGGTCCTCTGTTTCTTATCACAGAGCCACACTATCGTCTGGTGTCAGCCAAGGAGGGATGACAAAAGCCTCCCCAAGAACCTAGCTCTGCAATTACTGAGCAATCAAGCGCCTCTTTTAATAGAGCACATCCAGGTATACACGGCTCCTCTCCTAGCACTGTCTTCTCTTCTTCCTTTTTAAACTTATACATAGCAGGATGCACTCACCAAGTGTAGATATCTTCCTCTGTTGGATGGCTTGTTTATGTAGGATTTCAATGATATTCTTTGGTTTAAATAACAGAGCTCACTATCGTCCTCTTTGTTTTTAAATCTCTAATTTTTAAGCAATTATTTTCTTCTAATGATACACACTGATCATCCTTTTATGCATTAATCCATTTTTATGGTTTATCATAATTAATGAAGTAAAGGAGTTGATAAATGAAAATCATAGTCTCTAAATTTTCTTAGTCCTGAATTTTCCCTACTTTCTCTAACCAAATTGCTAGAGCTATCAAAAAAAAAAAAATTTTACACCTGAATGAGCAGCATTCATTCTTTGTCTTCTGGTGGTGATATAAATGAGAAGCTAAATGAACTGAATGCATTTAAGAGGAGAAACAAAAAAGTCTAATTTTTCTTTAAGTATGTTTATTTTATTTGGGGGTTGGCTCCTATTCCAAGGTTTGCTTTTGATGCTCAGACATTCTCAACTCACTCAGAAATCTAAGGTGAAACAAACAGGAAAAAATGCTCAACACCACTAATCAGAGAAATGCAGATCAAAACCACAATGAGATAGCATCTCACGCCAGTCAGAATGGCTATTACTAAAAAGTAAAAAACAACAGATGCTGGTGAGGTTGCAGAGAAGACAGAATGCTTCTACATAGTTGGTGAGAATATAAATTAGTTCAGCCACTGTGGAAAGCAGTTTGAAGACTTCTCAAAGAACTTAAAACAGACCTACTGTTTGACCTAGCAATCCCATTACTGAGTGTATACCCAAAGAAAAAGAAATTGTTCAACAAAAAAGACACATGCACTTGTATGTTCATTCCAGCACTATTCACAATAGCAAAGACATAGAATCAACCTAGGTGCTCATCAACAGTGGACTGGATAAAGAAAATGTGGTACATATACACCACAAAATACTATGCAGCCATAGAAAAGAATAAAATCATGTCCTATGCAGTAACATGGATGCAGCTGGAGGCCATTATCCTAAGCAAATTAATGCAGGAACAAAAACCAAATACCGCATGTTTTCACTTGTAAGTGGGGGCTAAACAATGGGTACATACGGACACAAAGATGGCAACAACAGACACTGGAGACTCCAAAAGATGGGAGGTGGGGGTGGAATGCTGAAAAACTACCTATTGGGTAGTATACTCACTGCCTGGGTGACAAGATCAATTGTACCCAAACCTCAGCATCACACAATATACCCATTTAATAAGCCTGCAAATGTACCCCCAGATCTAAAATAAAAGTTGAAATTAAGAAAAAAAGAAATTGAGGATGAAATAAGGTATAGACTGAGGCATTCAAATTAGCCTGAATCTATTATTGTAGATAGGCTTCTTGCAGTAACAGCTAAGCTTTGCCCTGTGTAGTATCTCTAATGTTACAAAATATACCACTGTCTTTGATTTTGCTCAAGTTATAGAACTCTGACCTGAGAATTCGAGTGTCAGAGGAAAAAACAAAAAAAGGTCATAGAGCTTTGCTAACATACCCTTATCGTCAAGGAAGAAGGAATGTTCAGGTGTTTATAAAGAAGTATGATTATAGTTGGGGTAGGGAAAGATAAAAACAGTGAGATACTATAAATATGTATGACACAATCCCTGCTCTGAGTAAACTTATAACCTAATTGGAGAAACAAGCCTTTAATTTATGCACCAGGTTCCGTAATATGAATTAAGTAGCAAAAAGTATACAACAGTGTAAATGTTGAGTGGCGGGGATCAATCAAGTCCAGAGTTAGTAAGATCTAGTAGAAGAAGTAAGATTTGAGATTATTCTTGAAGAAAAGAAGAAAAAAAAAAGCAATCTAGACAAGGAAAATAGTAGAAGCTAAAATGTAGTAGAAAACTGGTGATGGTCTTCTCAGGGGACTGTGATGTTAGTATTACTGAAGCAAATCATTTTTGAGTTTCAAGAAAACTTCTAGAATCAGTTTAGGTGATGATGTAAGTTTCCTCCTCTAAGACCAATGCCCAAGGTCCATCCCTCTTCCCTTTACTAGGAAGGGTGGAAGCAGTGGGGGAAGGGAAAAGAGGGAGAGAGAGAGAGGAAGGAAAGGAAAGAAGAAAAGGAGGAGAGGGAGAGAGGGAAGGAAGAGAGAGGGAGAACAATGACATTAAAAAATGACACAAAAAAGAAATGAAAAGCAGAGGTTGCCTTTTTGCAGGTGGAGAACAACGTGGGTTTTCGCAGGCAGAATATGGACACATTCTGTGCTATGTGATCCCCATATGCCAAGAAAGTCATTAATTGAATAGAAAGGAAAGACGAGACTGGCCGAATGCAGCTCAGGAGATCAAGGGCTATATACTTATGCATTTTCACCTATGCTGTGGAATCTTTGGTATAGCTGCACAGTATGTACAGGCTTTGTTAGGAGATTGACAGGAGCCTGAATTAATACTAGGATTTTAATAAATCATTGATTCCTGGCATTTTTGTTACCAAAAGATGGTCTCATAAACATACAGAGTCTTTGAGCTGGACAATAGAGAAAAAGGTATTTGGACAATGGCATAAGCTGGCGGAGGGGGGATGCCAGCCTAAAAGTTTATTGGAACTATTTGAAAAAGTTTGCAGAAAAGGTTTACTGGGAAGTGATTCGAAAGAATAAAGATCTTCATGGTAATATAACAGTAAGGACAGGCATGGTAGCCCACACCTATAATCCCAGCACTTTAGGAGGTGAAGGTGGAAGGATTACTTGAGCCCAGGAGTTTGAAACCAGCCTGGGCAACACAGTGAGACCCCGTCTCTGCAAAAAATACAATAGTTAGCCAGTAATGATGGTGTGCGCCTGTAGTTCCAGCTAGTCAGGATGCTGAGGTAGGAGGATTGTTTGAGCCCAGGAGGTTGAGGCTGCAGTGAGACAAGGTTGTACCACTGCATTCCAGTCTGTGTGATAGAGCAAGACCCTGTCTCTAAAAGACAAACAGTAAGTGCTCCATACACATTATCTATGTGCCAAGCACTGTGCTAAACACTTCATGTGCTTGATCTCATGTAATTCTATAAGATAAATAGTAGTCACCTTCTTATAGAAGAGGAAACTGAGGCTCAAAAGAAATTAAGTAAGCTGCCCATGATGACCTGACTCTATTATAACAAAGGCAGTATCTGCTTCAAAATATATAATTACTATAGTATCTATTTCTTCAGTGTTTTCCTCTATTTCCTTTGATAAGGTTATATGCAAAGGCATAAAAGAAAAATAATCTGCATTTCCTTTGTAAATTTTGTTAAGAAGGGAAACAAAAATTGAAAAGGATATTTCTGAATAAAGAGGGGGAATGGAGACATGGTGCTCATAGAGAAATACTTCCTAGGACACTAGGGGAAAGTAGTAAAACAGTCAAGATAATTCTCTTCTTTAACATGCTTCATCTAGCTATGTAGAGACTCATGCGAAAACAAAAAAAATGTACAAATAAAGAAAAGTTAGTGTATTTCATCTTCCCTCATTCACTTGCCATTCTGCAGGCATGAGATTATAAATTCCAATGAGCTTTGCTCACTTCATAACCTGGTCTTCTTGTCATTCTGGAACATACCAAGCTTCTTCCTATCACAGCATCTTCACACTGCTTGTTCCCTCCACTTAGAATTTATGGCTGACTTCTCAAGAACCATGCCTCAGTTCAGATGTTAGTTCTTCAGACTGACTTTTCCTGAACAACCTAGGTAAAATGCTTCTCTTCTTCCCTACTCAAAACCTACCCTCTTCCTCACACACTATCTAAATATCCTGCTTTTTCCTCTTCACAGCATGTATCACTATCTGAAGTTATTTTTTATTTTTATTAGTTTTTAATAGAAACAGGGTCTCACTCTATTTACCAGGCTGGTCTCAAACTCCTGGCCTCAAGCCATCTTCCCATCTTGGCCCCACAAAGTGCTAGAATTATAGGTGTGAGCAACCATGCCTGGGCTATTTTTTATGTTTTATGTATAAAAATTTATTCATATGAATATAAAGTTTTATTCATTACTATATCTCTAGTACTTACAAAAGTAGCTGGCACATAGTAAGCACGTAGTAAATATTCGTTGAATGAATGAATGACCACAGTACCTGCCAGTAGGAATAGGGCAAACCTAAAACAGATACATTTGGTAATGCTTCATAATTTACAAAGTGCTCACATACACTTCAATAGTCAATATCCCACTGGGGACTAATCTGCATATCAACTGGTTATATCAAAACACCTACAAATTAAAGAATTCTATTTGCTATTACAAGTCTTAGCCTTATTTGCATGAAGGCCCTCAACTCAATTAAAATTCTTGGCATAGTTGTGTGCCTAGTTACTGTCTAAACTCCTTTCAAAGCACTGGTAAGAAGGACTTTTGATAGAATACAGAAGAGCAACAAAATATGCTATATCAATGAGTTCTGAAGTTTTTATTGCCATTTGCAACACACAAAGTTCCTGCTTTCATTTGCCAGAAATGTCCTTACAAACACTAAGGTTTTTATTTCTGCTTTTCAGACTAATACAAGTTATACTGCTCTGCACAGCTAGAAGAGAGAACACCATGGTTAACACATGAAAAATAGCTGGTCAAAGCAGGTAACTTTTTTGTTCATAACCCAGAGTTACTTTGAAATTTTCTGGGTATCTGAAGAGAGAATGACATTGAGGGTTGAGAATTCAATCTCATGTTCATACATTTTCTTTGCTGACTTACCCAAGAATTAGGATAAATTCTTTACGGATTTTATCCCATTCCAGTTTCACTGGCCTGGTGTTATTCTGAAGAATTAGCACCTCCATCTCCCACACAGGGCTTGACAAGAATCAACATATTTGGAATTGGTAGAAGACACAAGTAGCAAACACTTAACTTGCAGAAGTAATGACATTTCAAAAACACTGAATTATTGGTGTCCCCTCTACCAAATGATTTTTTGTTTTCATTTGCAGAATGAGGCTTAGGTAAAAAAAACACCATTAAGAAAATCCTATGTTGGGGCCGGCCGCGGTGGTTCACTCCTGTAATCCCAGCACTACGGGAGGGCGAAGAGAGCAGATCACCTGAGGTCAGGAGTTCGAGACCAGCCTGGCCAACATGGTGAAACCCCATCTCTGTTAAAAATACAAAAATTAGCCAGGCATGGTGGCGCACACTGTCATCCCAGCTACTTGGGAGACTAGGGCAGGAAAATCGCTTAAACTCAAAAGGTGGAGGTTGCAGTGAGCTAAGATCACACCACTGAACTCCAGCATGGACCACAAAGAGAGACTCCATCTCAAAAAAAAAGCTAAACAAAAATGTTTCACTTTGTTTTAATTTAAAAATAAGTATTAAAAAAAAGAAAATCCTACATTGGACTTAACAAAGAGAGCCCAGGTCCTTTCAGTGTCTCCAGTGGGAGTTATAATTATTTTTGCTAAACTGATGACTGAAGGTTTTTCCTACAGGGTATTTTCTTTTCAACAAGAGGCAGAGAGACTACAGTTCTCGTTGACCTCCATCCATCCAGATATCTGCTCTTAACTCATCAAACAGTTCTGTCTCATTACTAGGACATTACACATTGTTTCAGATCTCTTTTCACTATAAGAAATGAAAACAGATGTCTAATCCCTAGGACTTATACGGTGGGAAAGACAGTCCCACTCCTGGTGTAGACTCCAGTTACAAGAGTCCTTCTTAACTGACTGAAAATAACTAATCATTCGCTTTTTGTGATTTTCTTACTGTGCAGCCCATTAGGTATTCATTAACTGATAATTTAAAAGATTTTTGTCTATAAATAGCATGTTTATCTTGGAAACACTGCTAGAAATTTCAGCTTAAAATTTTGCAATGTGGTTCATTTGCCAAAAAACGGGGTGTTTTAAGTAAAATGCAATGTTCAATGCATCACATACACTTATTTTATGAAAGGTTTTTGGTTTTTTATCACGTCAGAGCAGGTACAACGTGAGAGGAGAAAGCTTATTGGATGAGCACATACGGCCGTACTTATTGAACTGCACATGGGTAAACAATCTGGTAAGGAGACCATTAATAAACTCAATAATGGTATCAATAAATTGCAACAGAATACAGAAAATGGTAGTGCAAGCATGCATCTTTGAAAAGCTATGTAAAGCATTTGAAATTACCCAAATGAAGTCCCCTCCCTCACTTTGGTAGTAACTAAAGTTAACAAATCCTGGCTTTTGTCCTTCCCCTCCTGTTCTTCATTTTAACAAAGTTGGTTTTAAAAAAAATGGTTGAGTGTGGTGGTTCATGCCTATAATCTGAGCATTTGGGAGGCCAAGGTGGGAGGACTGCTTGAGGCCAGAAGTTTGTGATCAGCCTGGGCAACATGATGAGACTTTCATCTCTACAATCAATCAGTCGAAATATAGAAGATAAAAGCAAATAGTAACAGAAAGAAGGGAAATCAACAAGATGTGGGAGCACCCAAGAGGTACACATATCAGTAAATGCTAAGTAGAATGAATAAAAGACCAAATTTTGGTCTTTAAATATATTTCTATCTCCATTCTGTAAGTATGTATTCAAGAGATTATCATAATAAATTAGTAACTTATTTTTCAAATTTAATTTCATTAAGAAGGGAGGATATTACTGATGATTAGATAAGCACGCTAACTTTTATACAACAAAGTGCATATTTTCCTTTATAGTAATAATTGGGAAATTATACATTTATTCCACCACTAAATGTACTATACATTTTTTTAAAGCAAATCTCCTTTGGATTGCCTTTAGTATCACTTTAAAAATCCATAGAAGAAAATTTGCCTCATTACTTTAAAAATCCATCTCTTTTTTATTTTTTGAGACAGGCTCTCACTTTGTCACTCAGGCTGAAATGCAGTGGCATGATCACAGCTCACTGCAGCCTCAACCTCTGTGGGCTCAGGTGATCATCCCACCTCAGCCTCCAGAGTAGCTGAGAACACAGGTACATGATATCACAAGTGGCTAACTTTTGTATTTTTTGTACAGACAGAGTTCCACTATGTTGCCCAGGCTGGTCTTGAACTCCTGGACTCATGTAATCCGCCCACCTCAGCCTCCCCAAGTGCTGGAATTACAGGCATGAATCATCATGTCTGGCCTCTAATTAAAAAAAAAAACACAAAAATCCACCTTGGTCACTATACTTATTTCCAAATGACTTTTGATTATTTCAAAAACAGAGATACCTTCAGTTTAAACACTTGAAAAGTATGGCGGGGAGGGGCCAAGATGGCTGACTAGAAACAAGTGCGGTCAGAGGCCCCCACTGAGGATGAAAATAACAAGTGAATCCTGCACTGGCAACTGAGGTATCCAGGTTCTCTCACTGGGACTGACTAGGCGGTTGGCATGACCCACAGAGAGCAAGGAAAAAAGCAGGGTGGAGTGACCGCCCACCTGGGAGCCACACATGGCAAGGGGTGCTCCCACCCCCAGCTAAATGAGATGGTGAATGATTGTGCTATTTCACCCGAGAAACCATGCTTTTCCCACAGATCTGTGTAACCTGTGGATCAGGAGATCCCTTCATGAGCCCATCCCACCAGGGCCTTGGGTCTCAAGCACAGAGCTGTGGAGATTCTCAGTGGTTGCTCAGCTGGAGACTGCTTAAGACTACTGAGTTCCTGGCAAGTAGGGGCAGCAGCCATGACTGCAGCTCCAATCTGCTGTTTTCCCCTGCCTGTGCCAGGGAGTCTGGGTGGTTTGGACCCAGTGGGAATTCTCCACAGCACAGCACAGCATAGCAGCTGTGGAAGACCATGGCCAGACTGCCTCTTTAGGCTGGACCCTGACCCATCCCTCCTCACCAGGCATGGTCTCCCTGTGGGAATTTCAGCAACTTCAGCCAGGGGGTTAGGGACAGAACTCTGATCTCCCTGGGATGGAGCACCTGGAGGGAAGGGTGGCCGTGATCTCCACGGATCAGTGGACTTACTCTTTCCCCCTGCTGGCTCTCAGAAATCCAAGCAGTCCAGACTAGTGGGATTCCCCCCAGTGCAGTACAGCCCCTCCAGCAAGGGGCAGCCAGAGTGCTTCATTAAGCAGGTCCCTTAGAACCCCAAACACAGGTCACCAGACACTTTATACAGGAGCATTCCTCCTGGCATTAGGTTGGTGCCCCTCTGGGATGGGGTTCCCAGAAGAAGGAGCAGGCAGCCATCTTTGCTGTTCTGCAGCCTCCACTGGTGACACCTTCAGGTACAGGAGAGACCCAGGTGACAAGGGTCTGGAATGGACCGTGAGCAAATGGCAGCAGCCCTATGGAAGAGGGACCCAACTGTTGAAAGAAAAACAAACAGAAAGCAACAACAACAACAGCATCAACAAAAAAGTCCCCATGAAAATCCCACCCAAAGTTCAGTAACCTCAAAGATTGATGTTAGATAAATTCATGAAGATGAGAAAGAATCCACAGAAAAACACTGAAAACTCAAAAAGCCAGAGTGCCTATTCTCCTCCAAATAATCACAATACCTCTCCAGTAAGGGCATAGAACTGGGCTGAGGCTGAGATGGAGGAACTGACAGAAGTAGGCTTCAGAAGGTGGGTAATAACGTACGTTGCCGAGCCAAAGGAGCATATTCTAACCCAATGCAAAGAAGCTAAGAATTATAATAAAACATTGCAGGAGTTGTTAACAAGAATAACCAGTTTGGAGAAGAACATAAATGACCCGATGGAGCTGAAAAACACAAGAGAACTTCACAATGCAACCACAAGCATCAATAGCTGAACAGACCAAGCAGAGGAAAGAATTTCAGAGCTTGAAGACTTTCTTGCTGAAATAAAACAGGCAGACAAGATTAGAGTGAAAAGAATGAGAAGGAATGAACAAAACCTCCAATAACTATGGGATTATATACAAAGACTGAACCTATGACTGATTCAGGTTCTCCCCAATCCCTGAAAGAGATGGAGAGAATGGAACCAAGTTGGAAAACATACTTCAGGATATCATCCAGGAAAACTTCCCCAAGCTAGCAAGACAGAACAACATTCAAATTCAGGAAATCCAGAAAACCCCAGTAAGATACTCCATGAGAAGATCAACCCCAAGACACTTAATCATCAGATTCTCCAAGGTCAAAATGAAGGAAAAAATGTTAAGGGCAGCCAGGGAGAAAGGCCAGGGAAGCCCGTGAGACTAACAGTGGACCTCTCAGCAGAAATGCGATAAGCTAGAAGAGAGTGGGGGCCAATATTCAACATTCTTAAAGAAAACAATTTCCAACCCAGAATTTCATGTCCAGCCAAACTTCATAAGTGAAGCTTATGAAGCTTCATAAGTGAAGGAGAAATAAAATCCTTTTCAGACAAGCAAATGTTGAGGGAATTTGTCACCAGCAGGCCTGCCTTGCAAGAGTTCCTGAAGGAAGCACTAAATATGGAAAGGAAAAACCATTACCAGACACTACAAAAACACACTGAAGTACAAAGGTTACTATTACAGACATAATGACACTATGAAGCAACTACATTAACAAGTCTGCAAAATAACCATTAAGCATCATAATGACAGGATCAAATTCACATATAACAATATTAACCTTAAATGTAAATGGGTTAAATGCTCCAATTAAAAGACACAGAATGGCAAGCTGGATAAAGAGTCAAGACCCATTGGTGTGCTGTATTCAAGAGACCCATCTCATATGCAAAGGCATGCATAGGCTCGAGGAAAATTTACTGAGCAAATTGAAAGCAGACAAAAGCAGGGGTTGCAATCCTAGTTTCTGACCAAACACACTTTAAACCAACAAAGATTTTTTTAAAAGACAAAGATTTTTTAAAAAGACAAGGAAGGGCATTACATAATGGTAAAGGGTTCAATTCAACAAGAAGACCTAACTACCCTAAATATATATGTACCCAATACGGGAGCACCCAGATTCATAAAAACAAGTTCTTAGAGAGTTACAAAGAAACTTAGACTCCCACACAATAATAGTAGAAGACTTTAACATCCTGCTATCAATATTAGATAGATGATCAAGACAGAAAATTAACAAAGATATTCAGGACTTGAACTCAGCTCTGGATCTAGTGGACCCGATAGATATTTACGGAACTCACCACCTAAAAACAACAGAATATACATTCTTGCTGCCACATGGCACTTACTCTAAAGTCAATCACATGATTGGAAGTAAAACACTCCTCAGCAAATGCAAAAGAACTGAACTCATAACATTCTCTCAGACCATAGGGCAATCAAGTTAGAACTCAAGATTTAGCAACTCACTCAAAACCACACAACAACATAGAAATTGAACACCCTGTTCCTGAATGACACCTGGGTAAATAATGAAATTAAGGTAGAAATCAAGAGGTTCTTTGAAACCAATGAGAACACAGAGACAATGTACCAGAATCTCTGGGACGCAGCTAAAGCAGTGTTAAGAGAAAAATTTATAGCACTACATGCCCACATCAAAAAGCTAGAAAGATCTTAAACTGACACTCTACAATTACAACTAAAAGAACTAGAGAACCAAAATCAAACAAGCCCCAAAGCTAGCAGAAGACAAGAAATAACCAAGATCAAAGCAGAAATGAAGGAGATAGAGACACAAAAACCCTTCACAAAAACCCCAACAAATCCAGGAGCTGTTTTTTTTTTTTTTAAAGAAAAAAAAAAAAACAGATAGACTAATAAAATAGATAGACTACTAGGTAGACTAATAAAGAAGAAAAGAGAGAAGAATCAAATAGACACAATAAAAAATGATAAAGGGAATATCACTGCTGATCCCACAGAAATACAAATAATGATCAGAGATTATTATAAATACCTCTATGCAAATAAACTGGAAAATCTAGAAGAAATGGATAAATTCTTGGACACATACACCCTCCCAAGACTGAACCAGGAAGAGGCTGAATAACTGAATAGACCACTAACAAGTTCTGAAATTGAGGCAGTAATAAATAGCCTATCAGCTGAAAAAAGCTCAGGACCAGACAGATTTACAGTTGAATTCTACCAGAAGTACAAAGAGGAGCTGGTACCATTTCTTCTGAAACTATTACAGACAATTGAAAAGGAGGGAATCCTCCTTTTCATTGCCAGGATGCAAGTCTGGTTCCACATATGCAAATCAATAAATATAATTTATCACAAAAACAGAACTAAAGACAAAAACCACATGATTATCTCAAAAGACATGGAAAGGCCTTTGATAAAATTCAACAACCTTTCATGTTAAAAACTGTCAATAAACTAGGTATTCATGGAATATACCTCAAAATAATATGGTATTATTATTTAATGACAAACCCACAGCCAATATTATACTGAATGGGCAAAAGCTGGAAGCATTCCCCTTGAAAACCGGCACAAGACAAGGATGGCTTCTCACCACTCCTATTCAACATAGTACTGGAAGTTCCAGCTAGGGCAATCAGGCAAGAGAAAGAAATAAAGGGTATTCAAATAGGAAGAGAGGAAGTCAAACTGTTTGCAGATGACATGATCCTGTATCTAGAAAACCGCATTGTCTCAGCCCAAAAGCTTCTTAAGCTGACAAGCAACTTCAGGCAAAGTCTCTGGATACAAAATCAATGTGCAAAAATCACAAGTATTCTTATACACCAACAACAGACAAGCAGAGAGCCAAATCATGAATGAACTCCCATTCACAACTGCTACAAAGAGAAGACAATACCTAGGAATACAACTAACAAGGAAAGTGAAGGACCTCTTCAAAGAGAATGACAAACCACTGCTCAAGGAAATCAGAGAGTACACAAACAAATGGAAAAACATTCCATACTCATGGATAGGAAGAATCAATATCATGAAAATGGCCATACTGCCCAAAGTAATTTAGAGAGTCAATGCTATTCCCATCAAACTACCATTGACATACATTCTTCACAGAATTAGAAAAAAAAAATCTCCTTTAAAATTCATATGGAACCAAAAAAGTGCCCATATAGCCAAGACAATCCTAAGCAAAAAGAACAAACCCAGAGGCATCATGCTACCTGACTTCAAACTATACTACAAGGCTACAGTAACCAAAACAGCATGGTACTGGTACCAAAACAGATATATAGAGCAATGGAACAGAACAGAGACCTCAGAAATAACACTACATGTCTACAACCCTCTAATCTTTGACAAACCTGACAAAAAGAAGCAATGGGGAAAGGATTCCCTATTTAATAAATGGTGCTGGGAAAACTGGCTAGCCATATGCAGAAAACTGAAATTGGACCCCTTCCTTACACCTTATAAAAATTAAATCAAGATGGATTAAAGTCTTAAACATAAAACCCAAAGCTGTAAAAACCCCAGAAGAAAATCTAGGCAATACCATTCAGGACATAGGCACTGGCAAAGAGTTCATGATGCTGTCCCCAAAAGCAATTGCAACAAAAGCAAAAATTGATAAATGGTATCTAATTAAACTAAAGAACTTCTGCACAGCAAAAGAAATTATCATCAGAGTGAACAGGCAACCTACAGAGTGGGAGAAAATTTTTTGCAATCTATCCGTCTGACAAAGGCCTAACATTCAAAATCTACAAGGAACTTAAATTTACAAGAAAAACACAACCCATCAAAAAGTGGGCAAAGGACATGAATAAACACTTCTCAAAAGAAGACATTTATGTGGCCAAGAAACATGAAAAAACACTCAACATCACTGATCATTAGAGAAATACAAATCAAAACCATAATGAGATATCATCTCACGCCAATCAGAATGGCAATTATTAAAAAGTCAAGAAACAACAAATGCTAGCAAGGCTGTGGAGAGAGAGAATGCTTTTACACTGTTGGTGGGAATGTAAATTAGTTCAACCATGGTGGAAGACAGTGTGGCAATTCCTTTCCTCAAAGACCTAGAATCAGAAAACCATTTGACACAGGAATCCCACTACTGGATATATACCCAAAGGAATAGAAATCATTCTATTATAAAGATATATGCATGCGTATGTTCACTGCAGCACTATTAATAATAGCAAAGACATGGAATCAACCCAAATGCCCAGAAATGATAGACTAGATAAAGAAAATATGGTACATATACACCATGGAATACTATGCAGCCATAAAAAGAAATGAGATCATGTCCTTTGCAGGGATATGGACGGGGCTGGAAGCAGTTATCCTCAGCAAACTAACGTAGGAACAGGAAACCAAATACCGCATGTTCTCACTTGTAAGTGTGAGCTGAATAATGAGAACACATGGAAACAGGGAGGGGAACAACACACACTGGGGCCTGCTGGCAGGGGTGGGGGAAGTTTAGGAGAGGGAGTGCATCAGGATAAATAGCTAATGCGTGTTAGGCTTATTACCTAGGTGATAAGTTGATAGGTACAGCAAACCACCATGGCACATGTTTACCTATGTAACAAACCTGTACATCCTGCACATGTATCCCAGAACTTAAAATAAAATAAAGTATGTACAAGTCATGGGGACCCTCCAATGTTTCTTGCATCCAGCCCCTCCTTTTCATTCCCATAGCTATTGTTCCAGTGCAAGCTGGCATTTCCCCTTCCCAGGAGCTCTCTTAACTAGCATCTCTCTCATGATCAACTGTACACAGTAGTGCCAGGATCATACTCGCAAAGTATAGCACCTATCTTTTCACCACCTTGCTCAAAAATCTTCAGTGGCTTTCAGTACAGTAGAGAAAATACTCCACTCTCTCATTTTCTAACACTTACATGGTGCTTGTTATGTGCCAGGCATTGTTTTAGATGTATTATTGTGTATTATTCCTCATAACAACCCTGTGATATAGGTACAAATCTTATCCCCATTTTACAGAGGAGAAAACCAAGACACAGTTCAAGTCACTTGTCAAAGGACACGGTATGTTTCAGCATTGGGGTTAGTACCCTGGGACTCTAGCTCCAAAGTTCTATCTCCCTCTTTTTCTGTCTCACCATTCTCTGACTGAACCAAATGTTTTTCTGCTTTGGGGTCTTTGCTTACAATTTTCTCGTTTCCTGCTATACTCTTCTCCCGTATTTTCCTATATATACCCATCAAGACCTGAAATGCCACCTCTTCCATGATGCTCACCCAGAGACGCTGATTCCACTGTATACAGTTATCTACTATAACATTGTATTTTCTCCTTTTTTTGGACCTCTGAACTTTTTACTGGCCTCCTGCTCCCCTAAGGGCACCCTGCTTCTGCTGGCTTAATGTTTCAGAACTTTGGTGTCATCGGTCTCAGACACCACTTCGCCATCCACTATCGGGCAGGTGGTGGTCTTTTGGATGGTTTGCATGGAGTTGCTGCCGTCCAGGGCATCACCAAGATTGAAGTCCTCGCCCTCTTCCAGCAGGCGGCGGTAGGTAGCGATCTCAGCCTCCAGGTTAACCTTGATGTTCCGGAGGGCCTCATACTCCTAGGCCTGGCGCTACCCCTCTGCCCGGGTCTGTGCCAGCTCTGACTCCAGGTAAAGCAGGATCCCATTGAGGTGCTCCATCTGCAGGGCGTAGTGGGCCTCCACCTCCCTCAGGCTATTCTCCAAGCTGGCCTTCAGATTTCTCATGGAGTCCAGGTCAATCTCCAAGGACTAGACTGTACATCTCAGCTCCATGAGTGTCATCTCAGCAGCTCCAACCTTGACGGGCTGCGTGATGACCACTGTGGTGCTCTCTTCAATCTGCTGAGATACTTGTCCAGCTGTTCTTGGTTCTTCCGAGCCACCTTGTCATATTGGGCCCAGATGTCTGCCAAGATCTTGACGAGGTCCTGAGATTTCGGGATCTACCTCCACAGTCAACCCAGAGCTGGCAATCTGGGCTTGTAGGCCTTTTACTTCCTCTTCGTGGTTCTTCTTCAAGAAGAGCAGCTCTTCTTTGAGAGCCAATATCTCTATCTCCAGCTGCAGCCGAGTGACACTGGTGTCATCAATGACCTTGCGAAGCCCATGGATGTCATTCTCCACAGACTAGTACATGGCCAGCTCCGTCTCATACTTGACTTTAAAGTCATCAGCAGCAAGACAGGCACTGTCGATCTGCAGAACAATGTAGGCGTTGTCCACAGTATTTGTGAAGATCTGAGCCCTCAGGTCCTTGATGGTGCGGAAGTAATGGCTCCAGTCTCTGAAATGGGGTCCTTTCTTCTCCAGGTGCTCCCAGATTTTGCTCTCTAGCTTCCAGTTCTCCATCTCCAGGTTCCTCACTCTGTTCAGGTAGGAGGCCAGGTGGTCGTTCAGGTTTTGCATGGTCTCCTTCTCGTTCTGGATGCCTCCCATTCCTGCCAGATCCCCGGCCATCCCCATGGCCAGGTCCCCAGACCCCATGCCGCCCTGGAAGCTGGTGGAGTGGGACACAGAGATCCGGGAACTAGAGCCCCCGGTGCCTGCATAGACGCTGGCCGTGCTGCTGACTGGCCAGGCACCGTAGCTGGGCACCTGGACAGAGCCCAGGGACTGGTAGTTGGTGGAGAAGGTGGAGTGAGTGGTGAAGCTCATGCTGTCCACAGAGAAGAGTGAGAGGACAGGACTCAGGCTTTGCTGATGACCTGTATTTTCTAGTATGTTAATTTGAATGTACATTTCTAAGTTATAATTCTTGGAAGAGAACCATTTCTTATTTTTATATTATATTATTTTATTTTTATTCTATCTTATTTCTCACTGTCCACTTTCAGACTTAGTAACTGTTCCTCACACAAGGGAGACTGCTGCGCAATAGCTACAACTGCAGTAAATAAGCTAATGGTTGAAATCATGATATTTAAACAATACAGGCCAAGTGTAGTGGCTCATCCCTGTAATCCAACACTTTGGGAGGCTAAGGCAGGAGGATTGCTTGAGGCCAGAAGTTCAAGACCACCCTGGGCAACATAGTGAGACCCCCCATCTCTACAACAAAAATTGAAATACATATATTATAGACACTAAATAAATATTAATTGACCTGCAAAGATAAGTATATTCAAAAGACTCTAACACAAGCTCTGAGGGCAATTCCAGAACAGTTTTTGACACTGATATAATAAATACATAGCATTCCAAGAGAATCACTTTGAAAATAACCAAAGATTTTTATGGCTTCAACTATTATTTGTTGAGTACCTACTACATGCCAAACATAAAAATATGAAAAGACAAAAATAAAACTCCTGAAGTGTTTAATAAAAAAAAAAATCACTCTAGCTCCCTCATATTTTTAAGGAGAGAGGTCTAAATGATAAAGTATCATTGGGAATTCTGCTGTGGTATAAAAACATGCCAGCTGGGCACAGATCTCCCTTCAGTGGGAATAATCATCACTAGGAACCCAAAGAAAAATTCCTAAAAACAATGGGATATAATGCATATACCCACCACCCCTGCTCCACACCCTGCCAGGAATTTGCAGGAAGCCTCATGTTTTGTATATTTCACATACAGTAACTACTGTCTATGAAATTTATGGGAATTTGATATTCCCGGGTAAAAGATGCCATATTTGTTCAAAGTATAAACAAAAATGATAGCTTCACCTGCCATTAAAAATACAGCTTTAAAAGAAAATCAAACAAAAAGAGGGGAAGATGGAAATTCAGCTTTAATGTATCTATTAAGGGGTATGTTTAAAGCTGAACTATTTCCTAGATCTCTATATGATAATATCCTCAGCAGAGAGTCTAGGTTTTTAAGAACTGTAGATTTTTCTTCATTTCCACAGATGTCTGCTTCTATTTTGAGATGTCTGATTCTTCTGATGAAATAAACCCAATCAAAATGTTCATTTTCTTTCAGTTTTTGTTTATTTAATTAACATGATTTTCTACATGATTATAAAGGCCATAATTATATTATCAAATCCCTGTCAAAGTAATGACTTAATGTAAAACGTTAACACTTAGCAGTGCTTAAAACAATATTAAAAAAAAAACACACAAAACACTGTGTATGAATAGGGTGAATTTATTCAGACTATTTCCTCTGGAATGCAAATGAAAATTTTGGCTATGCTTATTTTTTTATTATTATATATTATTGCAAGGAGAAACAGTTTTTAGCCTTTATGAACAGTAAATGTCTATCCCAAACCAAGATCTTTTTCTGATTGGTTTATAACAGGCACCAGCTATTATGAAACCAGGAATGATAATATGACAAAATAACATAGGACAAGCAAGGTACACACTACCAGGTAATATTTATAGTTAAAATATTTGGGGATAACACAATCAGAAGTATGGTACTAAAAGGGATTTCATTAGAATTTTCTCTTTCCTTTGGTCAGAAACACATGCACATAGCAATTCTAAATACGTTAAGAATATTCTTTGTTTTTAGCCTCTCAGAGTTAGAGAGTCTATCATTCTCTTTTGTCTTCCATTCTGTGTTTGTATGCTCCACTGAAGTCTATTTCTCTTCTTTTGTCCTGAAGATGGAGAACTGGCAGCCACCTTTCTGTAGTAAGAACCTTTGTGTACTTGAAGATAATGTTTAATCACTCATCAGCCTTACTGTTTCCAGAATAAAAACAAAGTAGAAGGTTTTGTCTTTTGTTTTTTAAGGATGTCAGAGGATATGGTTTATTATTGACCCATATATAACATTCAAAATCCTTACAAGCAAGTGAGGGAAGAAGAAAGGAATACACAAGAATAAAGGTCCAGCAGGCCAGCTGGAATGTAAAAGAAAGGCTAAAAGGAAGAAATAAAGAAAACATTCATGGAGAGCTTCAAAAATAATATTTGAGTGCTTATGATATGCAAGGCACTGTGCAGAGTCCTTTATACAGTTGTCGTCATCACCATCCTACTAGCTAACACTCACTGAACACATACTTTTTGTCAGGTACCATTCTAAGTGCTTTTCATGAGTGAACTCACATAATCTTCAGGATATCCCAAGGATGGGGTTATTACTACATTTGAGAAAGTAAACTGAAACATAAGTTCATAATACCTTCATATATTTGGTGCTTTCTATAAGGTTAGACATATTATTTCTTTTTGACAGATGAGAATACTCAGGATCACAGATTGAGTAACATGCTCATGATCAAAACGGCTAGGAAGTGACAGAGCTGCGATTTAAACCCAGCATTGTCTGATTCCAAAGTATTTTTGACTACAGTAAATCTTCAATATCATCAACAGGTTCTTGGAAACTGACTTTAAGTAAAACAAGTTACATCGGGTCTTTGAATAACAATGTGTCATTATAATGCTGACGATTAAAAAATCATTTTTTTTTTATTTGTTGTATCACTTAAAGTTAGTTTTCAACAACCTCTCAATGTTAAGTGAGGACTCACTGTACATGCTTAACTTGATTGAGAGAAGAAAACTAATAATGATGATGATAAGCACAAGCAGTTACAGAGCTTGTGTTACATGCCAGGCACTGTTGAAAGTGTAACTATTAACATATTTAATCCTGATAACAATCCTATGAGAATAGGTACTATTATTATTTCCATTTCACAAATGAGGAAACTGAGACACAGAGAGACTAATGTACTTAGTGTTATTCAGCTGCTAATTAGGAAATTGGGCCTCAAATCCAGTCCCAGAGCCATGCTCTTACCAAAGCACTATTAAAATATATAATGAAAGCAATTGTTTGGGATACTAAGAATGGTCTCACAGGTAAATATACATTGACACTATTATATAGCTAATATTCATTGAGTGCTTACTAAACTCTTCTAATAGACATTGTAATGTGCCACCCAACTCCCCCTTCAAGAATAAAGGATTTATTTCCACAGCTAAAAAGATTGGTAAAAGACAATACCCCTTAGTTGCTGTCAGCTCCTAGAAGGCTGAAAAAAACCTGCCTCAGTGTTGGCTGAGGTCTTTCTTGGAATGTACTGCAGCTTACCTACCACAGGTATTGACAGCACCCCCTAATAAATACACTGAATGTTAATCTCAGGTCTGCTTCTCTAGGAAAGCAACCTATGACAATACTCTACTTAATCTCATTTAACTCACATGATCCTATACATTAAGTGTTATTATCCTCATATATTCATTTTACGAATTAAGACACTCAAGCTTAACTTGCCCAAGGTCACAGAGCTAGTCAAGGATGGAGTCAGAACTTGAACTGAGACTGTCTAATTCGGAGGCTTCATTCTCAACATCTGTGTGATTGCAGAGGAAAAATACTTCAGTGAGACCTATCATTGGTTTAGCATGTCTTTTTTGTTTAAAGCAGAGGTAAGAATAGTAGTTGAAATGACCTGAAACGCAAACAAAGTCTCCTGAAACACTTTTTCCTTTAGGTCTTCTATAACTTATTTCTTGGGAAGAAAGAACTGAGGATAAAGTTGCCATATGATAGGGAAGAGGAAGATATTCAATTAAAAATATACCTTTATATATTAAATTACCTTGAATTCAAAGATAAAGGTTTCACTCTCCAATATGAAATGTTTATAATTTAATACACCTGTATAGCATCTTTCCTCATATGAAGGAAGTTGAGAACATAAAATGCCAGCATGTGGCCCTAACTTTAATGAGAAGTTACAGTATGTTATCTGTCTATAATATCCTAAAAATATGAAGTACTCTTAAACGGTAAGATGGGATGAGATGGCTTGAGGTGGCATAGGGCCATAGCTTTTGCCTCAGTTATGATGGTATACAATCACAGATTTTATCCAATGTTGTAAATTTCCTGGTGCTTTTCTCCATCTTTATTGCTTTTTCCAGGATAGAATCACTCAAGACATATACAAATCTCTTCACTCATGTAGGCTTAAGTTGTGTGGAATCCACTTTTTAAAATTATACTTTTTTGTAATTGCCCATATTTCCAGCAGAGAAAAGGGAAAATTTGCAACTAAAAAAAAAAAATCCAAATATTAAATGTATCCTCTCAATATTTGTATGTTCTGGGTACATCTTTGATTTCAATTAAAATACAGAGTAAATAAAAAATATACCCAGACATAAGAGGGCCTGAAAAATCCAGTTCAGAGAAAATGAGATGCAGTTAGCAAAGATTACATGCATCAGTGAACTGTACTAAATTGAACACTTTTAAATGCCACAGATTTTCACCGTGAAACTGGGGAGTTTGAAAGAAAAATCAATAATGTTGGGGAAGGGAAACCTTCTTCACACATCTCTAATTAGTCATAGCAGAATCTGGTGGATTTCCATATTATGACTCGATCAAACTTGTGAAATTGGTTTTGATCCCAGACTCACTTGGTATATCTTCCAGAAGAAGCTCCACTCCAGATAATCAAAGCTTTTTTCAACCTTGAGTGAGCCTCAAGATCACTCTTTCAGTGTGCACCCATCCTATATTATGTTCAGTGTCTGTATAATGACAACAGCAATCTCCATGGGTTTACCCTGTAAGAGCTCCATTTCTAAGAACAGGCAAAGTATCTTCAAACTGGTTGGCTTCAATTTTAGCATGAGCCTTCAAAATCTATATTAGTAAGTGAAACCAGGCATAAAGAGGCACACTTCTTCAGATCTTTCTTTTTTTAATAAATCGAATAAATACTGGCCACATTGTTTGTATTAGGGCATGCACCCTTCTGTAAAGTCATTGCTCAAGTCTAATAATGGAGTAGGTAAAAGGTTTCTGTATTTTTCTGCATAATCAATACCAAAGCTGCTGATGCAAATTTATTTGAACTCCAGGGAACATATCCTTTGAAGTTCTGGGAAAATTTTAAATATAGTGTGCAAATCAATAAGTGAACAAAAACATCTCTGTCAATGTATTCATTTTTATTCAGAGAGGAAATATATCTTTAAGTGTAATCTCTCTCTCACTCCCTCTATGAACCTTTTCCCCAAATCATTTCTTTTACAAAAGAAACTCATGACAATCAGCTGAACAAAAAACATCCTTTTTCGCATAATTATAAGTGGTATGGAGGTACCTCTCTGAACAGGATGATTCTTCAAGCCCTAAATAGTCTTCCTCTTTCTACCCTTTCATAACGTTCTATTTTTCTCTTTACCCATCATTTCACATCCAAGTTTTGGAGCCTGAGTTAACTAGGATGGTTTGAGGGCATTTCCACAAGGCCTAATTTGGTAGCATGTCTTGTTTTGAATGGGATGCATCTATGAAATTAAAAAAAAAATTTTTTTCATGACTGCCTATTTTCACAGTCCACTAAGCAAAAACACAAAGCGATTTTTTTTTCTTACCCCTATCTTCCCTTTCTCCCTTCATTCTCTCTCTTCCCCTGTGGAGTTCAAATTTTAAAAAGGTGAAAATTGAAGCTGTTGTACATAAGGCGATTGCAACATGCATATTTGATTTTTATGACGGATCTAAATTGCTGAATAAGGCCATGGAACAAAGCGAGACTGCAGCTTCCTGCCCATCACACGCAGCCACTGAATGCAGAACAAAAGCTTCGGCCATTAGGGGCTCAGCAGGGAGACACATTATATAAATGACTTTGTCTTCTCTGCCCCCTCCCCCCCACTGGGTGCACTGGACAGGGATGGGTGTGTGTGTATGTATGTCTATGTGTTATGATTTGCTAGGGCAAGAGATAAGAAATCCTAGGAGTAGCAATGGGAATAGAAATGAACAGCACATTAAGATTCAAAAGGGCCACGTTTTCCTTACTACATCAGTGTAGCTCTTAGTGCTGTGGTGAGAGCGCCACCTAAGACAACTACTCCCCTACCAAACTTGGTGTGTATTCAGAGTAAGCTGTAGCTTTTCTTTATGCTGTTTTGTTTCTTTCAACAGGAATGATGAAGTAGAAGGAAAAAACATTTAGAAAAATATAGAGCCCTAGAATTCCAAGGTAATTACTAGGTTGGCTTCAAGAACAAACAGACATACAGTTTACTGTGGCACCAGTTTCTTAGGAAAATACACTCAAATTCCTCCTTCCAGGCTCAAGGCTTTTCTATGGGCAGGACAAGAGATGATATCAATAAAAATGTCCTAAGCTATTACATAGCAGAGTCAGTCTATTTTTAGGAGGCCCCCTGTGGTGATGACTTGAATAGGTACTACTGTTTTATCTAGCTTGAAAACCCAGCAATCCCGCACATACCTTCTCAACAATCTCTGCACAGTATTTCAGTTTTGTAGAAGAATTTTATTAATTTTATTAATTTTTTCTTTTTATTTTCCTCATCCCTGTGAATTACCTGAAGATGTGGAAGAATTTTAGTAAGCTTCACAAAGGTGAATCTTTTTACTACTTCTGGTATCAATGAAAGGGGTAAGGAACAGGAGAGAGTCTCTGCAGATTCTAGGCTGAAGCACAAACTGTACATTATTAAAGATGACACAGTGAACTGGGTATGATAGGACTGACACCCAGGGTCAATGGACCCCTATTTCCACTCCAACTGTCACTAAACATTTCATGTGGGGAAACGTCTCTGTGGTAAGTTTCTACTTCCGAAATTGTACTAGGATTTTCCGATAATCCTCCAACTCTCTAATACAGTGAAGAAAGCAGTCCTACTGTGAGCCAAAATAACTGAGGGCCTTTCTATCGTGTGCGTGGAACCAGAACTGAGGGTTCTTGGAGAAAATCAGTCTCAAAGACAAAACCAGCATAAAGGTGTATCTTGAAGTCACCTAACAATAACTGAACTGAGTAAAGCTAGCTAAGGGAAATGCCATGAGACAAGTGCCATTTGTCACATACCATCATTACTCTGTCAAAATGGGCTATTCATTTAAAATAAGGTAGAATCTTATGACTTATATAAAAGCTGAGAGGTTATGAGGGACAAAGAGGGGGTTGTCACTGTAGAGTAATTCAGTTCTGAGCTACAGAGGTCACCAGGCTATCTTTTTATCAGTTCTTTTGGGTCTCACTTTAAGGGGGTATTGAAATATTTTTTAAAAAGATATTTAAATCTTTTTATTGGATGGGAGACGGTCTCTGCTTCATGGATTACAGATAATAGAGAGACTTACGCTTATCAATAGTTTTAAGTAACCAGAATGAATAGGTTAGGGAGAGTCCCTTAACTCTATACGGCCAGTGGTGAGGGGGTAACAGTCAATATGGATAAATAAGCAGATGGATGAGTACAATAGAGATGAGATTGCTGAATACTTTATTCACTTATTCAGTTATTAAATATTCATTATTGGACTACTAGGATTTCATATACTGTGGATTCTATGTGGATAAGACAGGCACAGTCCCTGCCCTAAATAATATAATAATCTTATGGTTGAGCGTTGCACAGAAGATATAGAATAGTTATACAAATACATACATAGGTTAACAAATGACAAAAGATTAAAAAAAGTGAAATGTTCTATGAGAATGTTAACTGGGGGGACCTGTCTCATCCTTTAATGAGCAGGCGATATTAAGTTCAGGCAGGAAAGAAAAAGTTACATATGCTGTCACCACCTACATTTCACCTTTTGGAGTGCATCTTAAGATATCAATTAAAAATATGAGTCAAGGAAATTATGTATTTCTTTAGGTTCTTACATATCTTCACCTCTCCTTTACCCTATCAAAAAAGGAAACTTTATTGTTTTGCTTAAAAGTAAAACAAAATACCAATTTAGCTACAGGCCTTAGGTAATTCAAATTTAATTCAGAGTGAAAGCCCAAGGTCACAAGGCTGTAACTGTTCTATCCAATATGGCAGCCACTAGCCACATGTGGCTGTTCATACATTTAAATAAAATGAAGTCAAATTTTAAAAATTCAGTTTCTCAGCTATACTATCTACCCTTCAAGTGTTCATTAGCATACTGTACTCTACAGCTAGAGGCTATTAAATTAAAATTAACTAACATTAAATATGCAGTTCCTCAATGGCACTAGCCATGTTTTGAGTGCTCAATTTCAAGAGAGTAATGGCTATCATAGTGAACAGTGCAGATACAGCATTTCCATCATCACAGAAAGTGCTCTTGGATAGTACTGCAAAACTACGTGGCACACTGTTCCTTCTCCAACTTCACTTTTTACTCTTTTCTCCTTGCTCATGCCCCTCCAGCCATGGTGAAATTCTTACTGCTGCTTGGGCATACTAGGTATGCTCCTACTTCAGGGCTTTTCCATGATTTGGCCCCTACTTTCCTCTCCAGTTCCTTGTCTCTACACTAGCCATGCTGGCTTCCTCTCTCTGTCATTCCCAGTCTTTCTTGTCCTAGGACTTTACACCTTTCCCTGGAAGGTTCCTTTCCCTGGAAGGCTCCTCCCTCCCTGCTTTACTTTTCCTTCAAATATAACCTCACTTATCACTTCATTAGGAAAGCCTTTTCTGACTAGATCAAATTTTCCTGTTACAAACTCATGTTCCTTTCTCTCATAGCACTTATTACAGTGGCAGGTTTACATTTATTGTGTCATTTTTAAATTCATGACAGACTCTTCAAATCCACTGAGAGCTCCATGAGGGCAGGGACCATGTCTGTTTTTGATTACCACTGTATTCTCAAAAGGTAGCAGAATGAATGCAAAAAGTAGGAGTTTAACGAACATCTATGACTGAATTATGAATGAATGAATGCTGGGGAATGACAGCCAATGGTATAATAAGTTAAAAGATGTATGTTGTGTTGCATCTTCCATGCATATCAAGCACCCAAATTTCAAAGGTTATACACAGTGAACAAAAATGAATGACAGAGATTGTAAAAATGTGGGAGGTGTGAAGTACTTCTTTTAGGTTGATAAAAAAAAGTACTGCTCCCCCAAAGAAAAACTATTATTTGAAAATGATAGATTTATGAGAGTTATTTGTATTATTTTTGCTTAGCTAAATTATCTAATATTTTCCATAATCATATATTAATATTGTAAGAATGTCATTTTTTACTGCAACATAAAATCATTCTGGCTTCAGTGCAGCAGAAAACCAAAGTATCTCAGAGGGGCAGCAGTTAACCATAGGAGAGTTTTTTCCCACCCCTCCTTCTAGACAGATAAGAGTTGAATTCTTGGTTCATGGCTAGCTGAGCATAGATTTCAATAATCATTCTCATTCTTATATATTAATTTCAAAGTAAAAGATTTTAATTTACAGATTGGTTTCTGATACTGGGTTTGCTCCCAAAATTACATGATCTTTCTTTTGAATGTAACGAGTCCACATATTCTACCAATTGCGATTAGTTCTGAGGAATTAAATATATTCACTTATTCAACAAACATTTTTGCATTTTTTTTTTTTTTTTTTTTTTGAGACAGGGTCTCACTCTGTCCCCCAGACTAGAGTGCAGTGGCGCGATCTTGGCTCACCGCAACCTCCGCAGCCTGGGTTCAAGCGGTTCTCCTGCCTCAGCCTCCCAAATAGCAGGGATTACAGGCACGTGCCACTATCACCTGGCTAATTTTTGTATTTTTAGTGGAGACGGGGTTTCACCATGTTGGCCAGGCTGGTCTCGAACTTCTAACCTCAGATGATCCACTCACCTCAGCCTCCCAAAGTGTTGAGATTACAGGCATGAGCCACTGTGCCCTGCCTTTTTGTATGCCTTCTGTACATAAGGCATTGTGTTAGGGAAATGGTTGGCAAAACACGTATTAATACATCTCTCTCAGCCCTACTAACCTAGCTAATTCCTAGGTGAGCATGTAAGATAAAAATTCACTTACCAACTGTCACACATATTATTTCATCATACTCACAAGAAAATATTTTAATAAATAATTTTTTAATGAGTGCTATTTGTAGATGTGTGAAAAATACTTTATTGGTATTATTTTCATAAGGGGTCTCTGTCACCCAGGTTGGAATACAGTAGCACAATCAGAGCTCACAGCAACCTAAACTCCTGGGCTCAAGTGATCCTCCTGCCTCAGCCTCCTGAGTAGCTGGCATTACAAGTATGAGCCACTATGCCAGCTGAAAAGTAATTTTTTTTTGGTGGGGGGTGATACGGTTTGGTTCAGTAACCCAGAGTGGAGTGGAGTGGTATGGTCTCAGTTCACTGCAGCCTCAACCTCCCCGGGTTCTGATGATCCTCCCACCTCAGCCTCCTGAGTAGCTGAGACTATAGGCATGCACCACTATACCTGGTTAATTTTTTTATTTCTTGTGAAGTTGGGGTTTTGTCATGTTGCCCAGGTTTGGAAAAACACTTTTACAGAGATATTCTCTTAGCACTGTTTTTACCATTGAAAATTTAAGTGCTCAATAATAGTTACATAAATGATAATATAACCATATAATGGAATGTTACACAACTATTAAAACGTCATACAACTATTAAAATGTAGTGGCAGAAGTATATTTACTGCTATGGCAAGATATTGATGTGCTGGTAAACGCAAAAGGTTTCAAAACTGTAACAACTTATTATACAAGAACTGTATAAGCAAAAAGGTTGGAATGACATCAAAATGTTATTTGCTATATCAATGGTTCTCACCTGTGCTTCATATTAGACTCAATGGGGGCATTTATAAATATACTAATACAGAAATACAATTAGAAATTCTGATTGAATTGACCAAATGAGGGGCCTGGGCATCAGTATTTTTAAAAAAAACAACAAAACACTCTAGATAATTCCAAAGTGCACCCAGACCTTCTTTTTAATACCTGAATTTGGTTAGTTATGCCTTTCTTATCCTTCCTCTAGAACCAACTTTTGGCTTTGCTGATGTGCTATACTGAATGTTTGTTTATTATTTCATTAATTGCTATTTTTACATTATTTTCTTTCTTCTAGTTCTTTTTGGTTTTCATTTGTTCTTTTTTCTACTTTCTTCAGCTGCATGCTTAGATCACTGAGATTTTTGCTCTTCGTCTTTTCCAATATATGCATCTAAAGCATCTAATATAGGCATCTAATATATGCATCTAAGCATCCCTTAGCTATGCCCCCCACAAATTTTGATATAAAGTATTTTGATTATAATTTATTTTAAAATATTTCCTATTTTTCTGTTGTGATTATTCCTGAGGCATGGGATATTTAATAGCGTATTTTGAAATTTCCAAATATACAGAGGTTTTCTAATTATCTCTATGTTGTTCTTTTCTAGTTTAATTCCATAGTGATCTGAGACTATACTCCATCTGATTTCAATTTTCTCTGAAATTTGTTGGTACTCTATGGCTAAAATATAGTTGTTATAGACTGAATATGTGTGCGCCCCTACCCCCCACATATTCATATGGTGAACTCCCAATCACCAATGTGATGGTATTAAAAGGTGGAACCTTTGGGAGGTATTTAAAATCATAAGGGAGGAGCCCTCATGGATGAGATTACTGCCCTTTTTGAAGAGATCCCAGAGAGTTCTCTACCTCTCCTCCTGCCACCTTAGGATATAATAAGACAGCAATCTACAGGCAAAAAGAAGGCCTTCACCTGAACCCAACCATGGTGGCACCCTGACCTTGGACTTCCAAACTCTGAAACATGAGAAACACATTTCTGTTCTTTATAAGCAACCCAGTCTATGATACTTTCTCATAACAGCCTGAACTGCCTGAGACAATGGTCCAATTTTTAAGTGTTGTGTGCACTTAAAAATAATGGGTATTATGTAGTTGTAATATGTATTCTGAAGTTTTTGCATACAAAATAAATGTCACATTTGTTAATTGTGTTGTTCAAATTTTCCCTCTATAAATGTATCTGTCCTAACAGTTATTGGGAATGGTGTGTTAAAATCTTCTACTGTAAATATGAATTTGCATTTCTCCTTCTTGTCTTGTAAGTTTACATTCTGAGGCTATGTTATGAGGTGCATACATTTTCAGAATTATTTTAGTTTCCAGGTGAATTAAATATTTTCTCAAGAAGTATCACTATTTTTCTCTGATATGTTTTTAAATGACATCCTTATATGATATTAATATAGCTTTCCCATATATGTTTGGTTGAGATTTGAATGACTGGTACATTGTATTATTGGTTCCAGTTCTTCATCCCTTCCTGTATCCATATCCTTTGCCACATGACTGCTGTTCCTTAAACTAGAGGCAGGGTACCTCCCTGCCCTTTGACTTTGGGTTCAGTCATATTACTCATTCTGCCTTAAGATGTTAGTAACTGTGCTGCAATCAGAGCCTTGATTTGCACTTATTCAACTGAACTTGCCCATGCTTCCATTATCACCATGAGATTATGTCCTGACTTGACAGTCTAAGGCAGAACAGCAGACCTGGACCCAAACTCCGGTTTGAAGCCAAGCTAAACTTAGATCTGTTCATCCCAGGATGCATGAGAAAAAATAAATTATTTTTGTCACTAAATTAGAAGCATTACTATAGCAAAAGCTAATAGATAGAGAAGATGGTAACCTAGACATAGGATGCTCCCGTAGCAAAAAACCTAAAATAATGTGATAGATTTGGAATCAGAAAGCAAGAAGTATGAAACTAAAACAGCAAGCTGGAAAATGGCAAGGAAAATGGTTACAGGAGAAATGATGACTCATAGTGGCAAAACATTTGGTAAAAATGTTGCATGGGATAATCTGAGAGAAAAATTATATAATAAACTTGTGGAGTTCAGGTAGTAGACTATGAGGGAAAATGAACACATGAGCTGTCTGTTTTGTGCCGTATTTGGTAAGTTACTACAAGAAAGAAATGACATTAAAAAAAAAGTGGTCCATTTCCAATTAGAATTAAAGGGGCGATGAATTGTCCAGACATTTTAGAATTATAAAGTAAAACTGTTTGCTCCCAAGTAAAAGCTATGGTCATTAACAAACAGCTTTAGAAAGAAGACCAAACCTAGGGAACTGGGTAAAGACCACATCAAGGATATGGCTGTCAGACCCTGTGCTAAGACTTCTGAAAGATGGTGGTGCCTCACAGGTCATCTCTACTTGAGAAAAAAGGGTGACTTCTAGAAATATAAAAAGCATAGTCCCACAGATATGTGATGTACCGCCAGGTACCTGTAATATAAGTCTAAAGAGAACACCATGTCTAAAAAAGAATTGTGGGTGTGGGTTTTGGCATATACAGTGAATTGGAATCAAACATGAAAACCTAGACAGTTTCTGAGAGAGACAAATTAGTAGAAGCACGGCCGGCCTGGCCTAAAAGAAATGGTGATTATTTGAGGTATAACATATTTGTGGGGCAAAGGATTCTGGGAAATTACTGGAGTAAGAAACACCAAGAATCCGTCTTACTACCTGGACAAAAATTTCACTGGTAGAATCTAAGATAACTATTTTGAAACTCTGGGAACTACTTTGAAGGCTTGCAACTTCTAGAGGAAGTCTTGGACAGTAAACAGTGATTATTTTCACGTAGCTCTTAGCAAGGTGGCAGCTACGCATTCCGCATCCCCCAGCCCCATGGCAAGCAGCCATGCAAATGTGTTCCTGGAGCAGCTTGCACACAATTGCCAGGTTGGGCAATAAGTGCCCCGTGCTTCAAATATTGAGGAGCCATGCTGGTAATCACTGATTGCTGATGATAGAGGGACAGACACAGAGACAGGCAGCCATTGCTTCAAGCCCTTCCCACTCCAGCTAAATCAATTTCCAGGGGATTTAAAGGACTAGCATATTTTGTGCCCCTAAAGTTTTATCTTTTTCTCTTTTTGGGAGTTTAGTATTTAAGAACTAGGGGATTCAAATGCAGCCACATATACAGAGGATTTAGAAAGTCATGGCATAGGCCTAGGGAAAGGCACAGGCCCAGGGAAAGGCATCGGCTCAGAAAAAAACTGAGTTTTTAAAATCTTAAGTTGAACCCTCCGGCTGATTCCCAGCACGGAGACAGCCTAAAATAATTTTTTTTTTTTTTTTTTGAGATGGAGTCTTGCTCTGTCACCCAGGCTGGAGTGCAGTGGCACGATCTCAGCTCACTGCAAGCTCCGCCTTCCGGGTTCATGCCATTTTCCTGCCTCAGCTTCCCGAGTAGCTGGGACTACAGGCGCCCGCCGCCACGCCCGGCTAATTTTTTTTTGTTATTTTTTTTTTTTAGTAGAGACGGGGTTTCACCGTGTTAGCCAGGATGGTCTCGATCTCTTGACCTCGTGATCCGCCTGCCTCGGCCTCCCAAAGTGCTGGGATTACAGGCTTGAGCCACCGCACCCGGCCCCTAAAATAAAAATTTTTAAAGCAAACCCTGGGGAAGAGAAGGATATGACTTCCAAAGTAAAAGTTCAATTTCTGTACAGTGATTTATCAACAAAAAATTCACAAAGCATACAAAGTCATAGGAAAGTATGGCCCATTTGAAAAAAATATTAAATAAACAGAAAATGTACTTGACAAAGACAAGATGGCAGATTTACCAGACAAAACCTTCCAACAACTATCTTACAGATGCTCAAAGTCTTAAAGATAAATTTAGAAAAAGTCAAGAAAACATAGTATGAATGAAGTAGAAACACCAACACAGACAGAAAACATAAGAAACTAAAAAATTCTTGACCTGAAAAGTACAATAATTGAAATAAAAAAGTTTACTAGAAATATTCAAAAGCAGGTTTGAGCAGATGATAGAAAGAACCCGAAAACATGAAGACAATTGAAATTATCAAGTCTGAGGAAGGAAAGAAGAAAAGAAAAGTGAACACAGCCTAAGGCAATCAAGCTGACCAACACAGTGAAATCCTGTCTCTAATTAAAGTGAGAGCCCCAAAAGAAGAAGAGAAATTATTTGAAACAGGAGGCAGAGAGATTATTTGAAGATAACGTAACAACTCCTCAAATTTGATGAAATGCATGATTATAAATATCCACCAAACTCAACTAATTCCAACTAGGATAAAATCAAAGAGGTCCCACCAAAACACACTAAAATCAAACCATCAAAAGCCAAAGCCAAAGTGTCTTCAAAGCAGAAAGAGAAGGAACTCATCACATATAAGATTTCTTCAACAAAAGTATCAGCATATTTCTCATCAGAAACTTCGAAGTCCAGAATGCAGTAGGCCATTATACGCAAAGTGCTAAAACAAAACAAAACAAAACAAAACTGTTAACCAAAACCTTTTATCCAGAGAACTGTCTTTCAAAAGTGAGGGAGAAATTAAGACATACACAGATAAACAAAAGCTGAGGGAGTTTGTTACCAACAGACCTGCCCTTAAAGAAATGGTAAAGGGAGTGCTTCAAGTTGAAACAAAAGATACTAGAAAGTAACACAAAGCCATATGAAGAAATAAAGATATCCACAAAAGTAAATACGTAGGCAATTATAAAAACTAGCATTATTTTGACTTTAGTTTATAACTCTACTTTCTGTTTGTACATGACTCAAGAGTCTAATGCATAAAAATTATTAGTCTATCTTTCTGGACATACAAAAATTATTAGTCTATGTATAAAGATGTAATTTTGTGATATCAATAACTGAAATGATAAGGAGCTATATACAAGCAGTGATTTTGTATGGTATTGTGTATTTGCATGCTATTGAAGTTAAGTTTGTGTAAGTTTAAATTTGAATGTTGTAACTTTAGGATGTTAAATGTAATTCCTACAGTAGCCACAAAGAACACAGCTATGGAATAAACACAAAAGGAAATGAGAAGGGAATTAAAACACCATACTATAAAAAATTAATTAAACACTGAAGATGACAGCAATGTAGAAAATGAGGGGTAAAAAATGCTCTAAGGCATATAGAAAGCAAACAGCAAAAGAAAGAAGTCTCTCCTTAGCAGTAATTACTTTTAATGTAATTGAATTCAATTTTTCAGTCAAAACACAGAGATAAGCAGAATGGATTTTAAAACATGATTCAAATATGTGCTGTCTATAAGAGACTCATTTTAGATCCAAAGACATAAATAGGTTGAAAGTGAAAGGATGGAAAAAGATATTTCATACAAATAATAACAAAAAGGGAACGGGGTGGTTATACTAATATCCGACAAAATACTTTACATCAAAAGATATTACAAAAGGGTGAGTATGGTGGCTCATGACTATAATCCCAGCACTTTGGAAGGCCAAGGCAGACGTATCACTTGTGCTTAGGAGTTCGAAACCAGCCTGGGCAACACAGTGAAACCCTGTCTCTAATTTAAAAAAAAAAAAAAAAAATTACAGGAGATTAAAAATGGCATTATATATATTAATAAAAGACTCAATACAGCAAGAAGATATAATAATTATAAACATTATACCTTATAACTGACCATCAGAATATATGAAGCAAAAATGGACAAAATTGAAAGGACAATTCTACAATAATATTTGAAGACTTAATACCCTACCCTTAACTAACTGGTATTTATTTCTGGAATGCAAGGATGGTTCAACATATGAAAATCAGTTTTCTTCAGCTGGCTTTTCCATTTTATATTTTACATGTATAGATACATGTAAACATATGTCAACATGTAACAGATATTATATATGTACAGATACATGTAAACAGATACCAAGTTAACAGAATGGAGGAAAGGGAAAAAAATAGATGATCATCTCAACCGATGCAGAAAAGCATTTGACAAAATTCAACATCCTTTCATAACAAAAACAACACAATAGAGATAGAAAAAAACTACTTTAACATAACAAAAGCCATATATGAACAACCCACATCTAATATCATACTCAATGGTGAAAGACAGAGAGCTTTTTTTATAAGACCAGGAACAAGGCAAGGATGTCCACTTTGCCACTATACCCAACACAGTAGTGGAAGTTCTAGCAAGGGCAATTAGTCAAGAAAATGAAAAAAAAAAAAAAAAAAGAGACATACATATTCCAAATAAAGAGGCAAAATTATCTCTGCTTGCAGATGTTGTAATTGTTTACACAGAAAATTCTTAAATATGCCACACACACAAATTGTCAGAATAAATGAACTCTGCAGAGTAGTAGGATGCAAAATGAATACTCAAGCAGCAGATGCATTTCCAAACACTAATAATGAACAGTCCTAAAAGGAAATTAAGAAAACAATGCCATTCACAATAGCATCCCAAAGAACAAAATATTTAGGAACAAACTTAACCAAGGATGTGAAAGGCTTATAAAACAACAAAACATTGCTGAAAGATATCACAGGTTAATGGGTTTGAAAACTTGATATTGTTAAGATGTCACTACTACCCAAAGTAATGTACAGATTCAATGAATATCAAAATCTCAGTAACATTCTGCAAAAACAGAAAAATCCATCCTCAAAACCATATTGAATCTGAAAGATTCTGAATAGCCAAAACAATCTTGAAAAAGAAGAACAAAGTTGGAGTATTCATACTTCCTGATTTCAAAACTTACTACAAAGCCACAGCAGTCAAAACAGCATGGTACAAGCATAAAGATGACATATAGACCAACATAACAGGACAGACAGTGCAGAAATAAACCCTAACATACATAATCAAATTATTTTCTTCAATGATGCCAAGATCACTGGGGAAAGACCAATGAGGAAAAAACTGTCTTTTCAAAAAATGGTGCTGGGACTTTGGGAGGTCGAGGCAGGTTGATCACAAGGAAAGGAGTTCGAGACCAGCCTGACCAATATGGTGAAACCCCATCTCTACTAAAAATACAAAAAAATTAGCTGGGCATGGTGGCACGTGCCTGTAATCCCAGCTATTCAGGAGGCTGAGGCAGAAGAATCACTTGAACCCGGGAGGCGGAGGTTGCAGTAAGCCAAGATTGCGCCACTATACTCCAGCCTGGGCGACAGAGTGAGACTCCATTTCAAAAAAAAAAAAAAAAAAAGCGGGGGGGGGAGCGGTGCTGGGAAAACAGGATATCCATATGCAAAAGGGTGAACTTGGACCGTTACGTAACACAATATGCAAAAATTAGCTAAAATTTAATAAAAAGCCTATACATAAGAGCCAAAACTATAAAACTCTTAGGAAAGAACATAGGGCAAAAGCTTTACTACACTGGATTTGGCAATGATTTCTCAAAAGTGACATGAAAAACAGTAAAATAAAAAATAAATTAGACCTCATCAAAATTAAAAACTTTGGGTATCAGAGGACACTATCCACAGAGTAAAAAGTCAATCCATAGAATGGGAGAAAATATTTGTAAATCACAGGTCTCATAAGAAATATCTGGAATAGAGAACTCCTATATTAAGCACAATCATTTTGAAATATATATCTGCAAACTCCATTAACTGAATCATCTGTGTGACTGTTTATACTGTGCTGCTTCTCTTGGTTTTCTATTATCCAGGACTTTTTGGTGCTTTTTTTATTTTTGATAGAATACCAATACTGCTTATAAAAACATTGCAGTGAGACAATTGATGGCCTAGGATAATTTTATCTTCCTCTAAAAATGCTTTAAATTTGTTTCTGTGACCAGAAAGGGCACTAGCAATTATAAATCAACTAAATCAGATTAGGATTTCAAATAATTTGAAGTTGGTTTTCACTTGCCTGGGTGAACTGGTCTATTATAGGTTTAACCTTCCTCTTAGATTTAATTAGACATTACTCCCCTCTCTGTGGACCTTGAACTTCAATTTCCCCCCAGGCTTCACGATTCTTGGTATCTCTATTCAGCTTTGTAGTCTTTTAGCCATCATTATTGGAAATGGCAGATATTTCTATCTATAGGAAGTGGCATACACCTATAGAAGGAATACACTTCTTTTTTTTTTTTTTGAGAGTCTCTCTTCACCACCCAGCCTCCCTTCATCACCCAGCCTGGAGTGCAGTGGTGTGATCTTGGCTCACTGCAACCTCTGCCTCCCGGGTTCAAGCAATTCTCCTGCCTCAGCCATCCAAATAGCTGGGACTACAGGCACCTACCTGGCTACTTTATGAATTTTTAGTAGAGATGGGGTTTCACCATGTTGACCAGGCTGGTCTCGAATTCCTGACCTCAGGTGATCCGCCTACCTTGGTCTCCCAAAGTGCTAGGATTACAGGCATGAGCCACCATGCCCAGCCTACGGGCAATGCACTTCTAAGTGCCAGACATCACTCTTGGATGTTCTCTGAGTTGGGCTCATAATTTTCCAGTATTTTGTTAGTATGACGAAGTCTCAGGTTTTTGTTTCCATTTCATCCAGTTGTTTTTTTTTTTTTTTTTTTTTTGGAAACAGGGTCTCACTCTGTCCTGTGTCATGCAGGCTGGAGTGCAGTGGCCCAATCATGGTTCACTGCAGCCTCAACCTCCCAGGCTCGAGTGATCCTCCCACCTCAGCCTCCTAAGTAGCTAAGACCACAGGCATGCACCACTACAGCCTGCTAATTTTTTGTACTTTTGGTAGAGATGGTGTTTTGCCATGTTACCCACGCTGGCAATCTTTCTAACTCTTGTCAGCATTAGGAATGGTCCAAATTACTTAGTCTATCATTATTACTAGAAACCAAACTGCATGCCTTAATTTTTAAAAGCATATTTAACTGTGAAAGTAAATTTTCATAAAATGGTCTTCATATCATTTACATAAGAATCATCTATGATGCTGGTTTAAAATTCAAATTCCTATATTCTCTCTCCAATCTAGCTGAGTCAGAATTGTATTTTAAAACAGAATCCCAGTTCACTGAGTAACTATAGGTATATAAAAATAAATTATTGGAACAATATCTTATTTATATAATAGTACTTGACCATCAGTCGTAAATTACTACTTTCCAGATGAGTTAATGGAAATATGTCTTCTAATAGAGTTCTTAGTGTAAGCTGCATCTTTAATATGAAATTAGATGAAAAGAAAGGCAAAAGTGAAGAAAATTGCTATAGTTTCCAAGCAATCATTCTTAAATGGATAAGCAAATACATTGTTAAATTTCCCACATAGAAATATCTTCCTGAGTTTTTATTTAAATATAAACTATTAGTTTAAAACATGGTGACTGGGCACAGTGGCTCATGCCTGTAATCCAATCACTTTGGGAGGTGGAGGCGGGCGGATCAGCTGAGGTCCACAGTTCGAGACCAGCCTGACCAACATGGAGAAACCCCGTCTCTACTAAAAATACAAAATTAGCCAGGCATGGTGGCGCATGTAATCCCAGCTACTCGAGAGGCTGAGGCAGGAGAATCGCTTGAACCCAGGAGGCAGAGTTAGCGGTGAGCCAAGATCGTGCCATTGCCTCCAGCCTGGTCAACAAGAGCAAAACTCCATCTCTCAAAAACAAAAAACAAAACACACACAAAAAAACATGGCTATAAGATCTGTATCTACACATGTAAATTATGCAATGAAAAGAGCCAAATGAGAAAATTTCTTCCCATTAATAAGATCAAGATGTGTTATAATGGGAAACTATCCAATAACAGAAACCATTTTATCTTTTCTGTCCTGATTTAAAATTCTTATTTAGCAAACTGTCAGATAAAAGAATTTTAAGATCAAGATAAATGATAAGGGTGAACACTACAGAATATATTTAAAACTTAGCCTAATGACTCTTGATTAAAACTTCCTAGTGGTGAACTTAAAATTTCATGTTTAGGAAGAAATGAGAAATAAATTTGTTCTCTTATATACATAACTCCCAGTGGCATGTTAGATAGCTTCTATATCTTCTTGAAATTTTTAAGTGTTCACTGCCAGTCTTAGTTTTTACTTAGACAAGCCATGCATATTAACTTCCATTAAACTTGAATGAGAGATTAGTTCCCTTTAACCCATTAACGTCTGTAAATACAGTCTTGTTAATTTATTCCAATTTTCTTTTAATATAATGTTCAAAATGCAACACAATTTTCTTGTGTAGTCTTGCTGGAACAAATAGAAATATAAAATTATATTCTTTCAGTTAGAGTAGTCTCCCCTCATCCACAGCAGATACTTTCCAAGACCCTCAGTGGATGCCTAAAACTGCAGAAAGTACCCAACCCTACATATACACTACGCTTTTTTCCCCTACACATATACATAATTATGATAAAGTTTGGTTTGTAAATTAGGCACAGTAAGAGATGAACAATAACTAATGATAAAATAGAACAATCATAACAATATACAGTAAAAGTCGTGTGACTATGGTCTTTCCCTCTCTCTCAAAACGTCTTATTATAAGGTACTCATTTATTTTCAGACTGCAGTTAACCACTGTTAACTATAACCACAGAAAGCAAAACTGTGAATAAAGGGGGACTACTGTATATGCTTCTTTCATTTTATTGCTTTTCCAGGTAGGAACATTTTAATCAATTTTTTATTTCCCTATTGCTTGTTTCTACCTACTGCTTAGTCATCTTCATAAATTTTCTGTGCAGTCCTTGATCTTTTAACTCAATCTAATCATAGTGCTTCCCAGCATGCTATTCATCCGTTCAGGATCTTCATCTTTGGTAAAAAGGTAATGTTCAATTTTGAATTGAAGGGATTTTGAATTGTTTGATTTTATCTGTCTCTTACAACCAATGTATTTTTCCCCTGCACTATAACTGACCCTCATTGTAAGGCTTTTTATAAAACATTTTACAAAAACTAAATCCAAACTGCATGTTCATAAGGGAAAACAGAAAACCAACAAGACAAATCAGCTCTACTAGTCTTTATAAAAATAACTTAAAGTCTGGAGAATGCTAAACATATAAGCATAGTCCATAATTGATAATCTCTCTTAGTTGTTAGGTGAGAAGGCATAATGCCAAGGTGAAGGTTAGGATTCAATTAATGGAATCATTAATGTTATTCATTAAGTAAAAAATAATATTTGCCCAAACTTCATGCATTAGGAGCAGTTAGTTTTCATGTATTTGGTTCATACTTGTTATGGAAATATGAAAAGAAAAATCACAAGAATAATGTTAGAATCAACGAAAGTAAAATTTTAGAAAAAAACTTGCCACATTAGAAATCCATTGCTATAGCCATAAAACTTTGTATTTCTCACATTTTCCTTCTTAGACTCAAAAAAGAGCCTAAGATTTAAATTAGGGGCTTAGAAGGTTTTCTCTTTCTCCTCTCTGTAAAAGTGAGAAGATAAAGAAGGGTGAAAGGAGCAGGACTGCTTAGACACCCATTCCTCTATGATGCCACCTTCAACATAAAAAATCCGAAATGGTGGCACACCAAATGATGCCTCAATAAAAAAGAAGTCTACAAAAATGCTGTAGGCAATTAAATTACACTTTTTCTTTGCTGCTTAATCTTTATTTGTTCAAGGATTTGCAGTGGGAAAGGAAGCTGCGCCCGAGACACAATTCCCAGAATGCACTAGGATTTGTGTTGTATTTGAGGGCTCTGCTTATTAAGGAAACCTACAAATTTCTTTTTTGTGTCTTAAGAGGGCAGAATCTAGTAATAACTCAAATGCCCAGAACTCTCCTCAGACATCATTTTTCTAACAGTCCAAGAGGAGCTGATTCAAGGTCAGAAGTCATAGTCTGCACTCCATTTGCCAGCTGGCAGTAAGCTCCAAGGACGGAGGGTGCAAGAAGCGTGACGATTCCTCAGGATGCTCATTCACAGAGCATTGAGAGTATCCCCATGGATACCTCAGAAATACTCATTTTATCTCAGTTTGGTGGGTTAGAGAAAAGGGGGTCAATTTTCTGGGATAGCCTTGCAGAGCTTCGGATGCTATGATCCCATCTCACTGAGGCTGACTTTATTTTACACTAACACAATAAAGCTTAAGAGAGGACAAAAAGTTTCTATTAAAGATAAATATTATCTGCTCTGTGACTCTGAACCGAGCAATACTGACTAAAACGCAAACATCTGGAACTTCAGTTGAGGGAGAAACCATGACTAGCATGAACACTCTATCTGGAGTGATAGGAAAACTTCCACAAGGAAATCATGATATTAAAATGTTGATCTACAATTATTTTGGGTGAGTTCTTGCTTATCTCAAACTTCTACCTCAGATTTTTTGTGCCAGTCTCATACCTCATCCAGATTTTGAGTGTTTTTCCTTTCTTAAATGGCTAAACTGAGATGCTGTGTGTAAGAAATAGAAAGTGACAAGATATGACCAAAGCATTGGAAATCAATCCAAACGAAATGTGCTTCTTAACTATAAGTGAACAGTTGAAAACAATCCTCTTTTATAGCCATGGAGATAAATACTCTGTTTTTATTAGGGAAAAATTGCTTTGGACTGAATAAAGTCATTTGATTAACAAGTCAAAGCAGATGGTTTATTGATATTTCAAAAAGGAGTTTACAAGGTCTAGTGAAAAGAGAGACCCAGGTCTGAATTAACAAATTACCCCGGTATATGGGACACTGACAGTTCACTGTTAATAGATTTATGGACTACTGCTGGGTGTTTCATCCCCATTTAGAGTATTATGATAAAATACTGGGGCATGAGTAACCTACAGCCTTACTACAATATACTATGTTGACCTTTGACCTTTAGGACCTGACAGCAAAACTATGTATTAGATTTTTAATTTGTCTTAATCTCACAGGATCAACATCAGTATTTTGTGGTTTATTCTGAAGAGGCTATGCAGTGTAACTAACACATGGCATGCTGGCTTGGGATTTGCTAGAACTCAGTAAGCTCTCAGAGGTTATAGGAGTCACATGTTAAGATCCAGAAATCACTGGCAAAATATGCTATGTGGCTTGAGTAATGGAGGTGCATATAAAGAATCTCACTGTTCAACATAGGAGGAGATACTTCTTACCTCTTGGAAAATTTCAGAATCTTTTTATTTGAAAATGGATCTTTTAATTTTAATGAATTTAATTTTTTATTTCTAGCACTTCCTTTTATTCCTTCCAAAATCTGCCTGGCTATTTGATACTGCCTGTTCTTTTCTCATATTTTCCATTCCTTCTTTTTTTGTGACACAGGGTCTCACTTTGACAACTCTGCCGCCCAGCCTGGAGTGCAGTGGTGCAATCACAGCTCACTGCAGCCTCAGCCTTCAGGGCTCAGGTGATCCTCCCACCACAGCCTCCAAGGTACCTGGGATTACAGGCACACACCACCACACCCACCTAATTTTTTGGGTTTTTTGATTTGTTTTGTTTTGGTTTTTGGTAGAAACAAAGTTTCACGATGTTGCCCAGGCTAGTCTCGAACTCCTGGGATCAAGTGATCCACCCAGCTTGGCCTCTCAAAGTGCTGGGGTTGCTAGTCAGTCACTGAGGAACTTTAATTCCATTCTGCCATTTTAGAAATGTATTGTTTTCTGCTCAGATCCAAAACGAAGGAGATGAAGAATAAAAGAAAGGTACTTTATAAAACATGTCTAAGATACTGAGATACTTTCCTTTTGAAGGTAGAGGAAGCAATAGAATAAACTGGAGTAGTTGTTATTTTTCAAAAATTATACTTATAAATTCAGTATTAGCTCTGGTGCAAGAAAAAAAAATCACCCATACATTTTGAAAAATCATCTAAAATAAAATGAATTAGATGACATTTTCTTTCAGAAAATAAAAGGGAAAAAGGCTGAGCTATTCTGAATTAGTGGAAGAAAAAAATATGTAATCAGGGAGTATATGTAAATTTGCAACAAAGTTTAACTCTGCAGCAGTGTAGATGCAATACCTGCATCTGAAGATGAAATTGTGATGAATGGGACACAAATGCATCTTTTATTTCCTCTCCCACTTTTTTGTAGTCACTGGTAGACAGATGGATACAGGAATTCTTATGATTTGTTCTGCAGTCTCTCCCTGCCCATCCGAAGCCCCAACTCTATTAGGATCTGCAGAAATAATTTAAAAGTCTTAAAGATAATTGTTTTCTCTAAGCTTTTTTTCTCCACACCCTCTACATTTTCCACAAGCACTAGGTACCCTCCAAGTGAACTAACCCTGCTGTAAAATACAGTAATTCTTATCTTTATTCTTCTAGTCTATCAGTTGTCTTCAGTTGTATGTATAAGGCTTTAGATTAACTCTGATGAAAATCATTATTCTTGATGTGTCTTCTCTTTAGATTTAACTTTGTATCATTTATTCTTTTAAATGCTATTTGTGTTCCTCCCTCTATTTCTCTGTCCTCGTTTTCTCTTTGTCCATGAGAGGGGTGTTATATAAAATAGAATTATAAAATCCCAGTTTCCATTCTATCTCAAATTTTATTCCAGAATCCCTGCTTTTTAGAAAACTGAAACCCCAAGTATTAATGTGGCTTTAAATATCTTGAGTTACTCTTTTAGTAAGTGGAAACTTTAATTTTATATTTGAAAGTTATAAACCTGTAAGTGAACCTGTAGAATAATAAATAAGACTTGTTAACCAGTCTGGGCAACACAATGAGACCCCATGTCTTAAAAAAAAAAAAAAAGCCAAAAGTACAAAAATTAGCTGGGTGTGGTAGCTTGTACCTGTAGTCCCAGCTACTCAGTGGCTGAGGCAGGAGGATCCATTGAGCCCAGGAGTTCGAGGCTGCAGTGAGCCATAATTGCACCACTGCATTCCAGCCTGGGCAACAAAGCGAGACCCTGTCTCCAAAACAAAACAAAACAAAACAGACCTGTTAAATGATACAGCTCAAATTTAGAGTAAGTTGTAAAGAGAATGTTTGAACAGCTAAGAAGCTGGGCATATTGGCAGATGACTCTGGAGCAGAATCTACTCTTCAAGGACAGAATACTGATAATGTGATAACGAGTCTACAGTTAGCCTTAAACCACAGAAATACAAACCTAAGCATTTTTTTGTTTCCATAAAACCACCTCTAATGAGATTATGGACATGTTTCAGAAGATAGTGAGGCATTTTGAATTGTGTGTATCTTTCACATCTGAACTAATTGTCATGGCTCGTGTTCCTCCATTCCTTTCTCCTTTGAAGCAATCTTTAGGAGTTGAGTAGTACTTATGAAGAAATATATGGTGGACTCCCAAGCCAAAGCCACATAGTTTTAAGAGCACAAGATGTGATAAAAGGCAATGGTAGGTATAAGTGCCAGCCTAAGTGAGCACTGAATAACTCTGCTTCGTTAACCAAGTCTTTCAAGTAGCTCCAGCATGAACCCATAATGATATCCCAATTTCTACCACTCCACTCCAAAATTAGCATAAATTTCCTTTTATCAATTGCCCATGGCTTGTCTTTCATCTTGAGTTTTTAACCTATATAAAGAAATAAAAGCATATTTAAAGGTAGAAGGTAATTTGGGAGTTTGTAGGCAAAAAAAAAAGAAAATCAAATTTATAATATAAAGGAAGGTTGCAGTTACAACTAGACACAATGGAATATATTCTTTAAAAGCAAACAGTTACAATTAAGAATGTAAGAACTACTATAAAATATTTTATAGTTGGAAGATAGGACAGAAGAATGAGAGAATTTTTTAAAGTTTAAAAAATATTTTAAAAGGGCAAACAATTCCACCTCAAATTAAATATAGAGGAAGGCAAAAAAAATCTGTTTGGATAGAGTGTTGGTGAAAGCAATGAGAAAAAGACAGAACTGTATTAGAAATGGAGAAGACGAGTGAATGAAAGGACACGGTATACTAATTGCCAAGGAAGGCAGACTTAGAAAAAAAAGTACAATGAAATAATGCTCAATAAGGGAATTAAAGGAGATCAGAAAGGATCAAAAATATGTTCAAAGGGAGTGGGACAGGACTACCATAAGAAATGAGTATTTGAGAAATGAGTATTTTGCAGGAATGTTAAAAAGAGGCCAATGCAATGGCTCACACCTGCAATCTCAGTACCTTGGGTGGTGGAGGCAGGAGCATCACTTGAGCCCAGGAGTCTGAGATCAGCCTGGGAAACATTAGTGAGACCCCACCTGTGCAAGAAATTTCAAAATGTAGATGTGCAAGACCCCACCTGTGCAAGAAATTTCAAAATGTAGAAATTTCAAAATGCATGATGTGCGCCTGCAGTCCCAGCTACTCTGGAAACTGGGAAGGAAGGCTCACTTGAGCCTGGGAGGTCAAGGCTGCAGTGAGCTATGATTCATGCCAAGTGCACTTCAGCCTGGGTGAGAGAATGAGACCCTGTCTCAATAAATAAACAAATAAATGATAAAAATCTCTCTTTTGCTTAGCTTCTGTAAAAAGGAAAGTGATAAGAAAACCAAGAACATGGGTGAGTCTGGTGACTCATGCCTATAATACCAGCTCTCTGGGAGACCAAGGCAGGAAGATTGCTTGAGCTGAGGAATTCCAGACCAGCCAGGGCAACACAGTAAGACTCCATCTCTACAAGAAAATAAAAAATTTAGCCAGGTGTGGTGGTGTGCACCAAAAGTCCCAGTTATTTAGGAGGGCTGGTGGGAGGATTGCTTAAGCCTGGGAGGTTCAGGCTGCAGTGAACTGTGATTGCACCATTGTGGGGAAAAGGAAGAGAAATCAGCCTGTTACTGTGTCTATATAGAAAGAAGTAGACATAAGAGACTCCATTTTGTTCTGTATTTGAGATGCTGTTAATCTGTGACCCTACCCCCAACCTTGTCCTTGCAAGAGACATGTGTTGCGGTGACTCAAGGTTTAATGGATTTTGGGCTGTGCAGGATGTGTCTTTGTTAAACAAATGCCTGAAGGTAGTTTGCTGGTTAAAAGTTATCACCATTCTCTTAATCTCAACTACCCAGAGACACGTACACGGCCAAAGGTCGCAGGGACCTCTGCCTAGGAAAGCTAGGTATTGTCTAAGGTTTCTCCCCATGTGATAGACTGAAACCATGCTGCTAAAAGGTTTATGGAGATGTTTGCATATGCATCTCAAGGCACAGCATTTTCCTTTGAACTTATTCATATCACAGAGGTTTTTGTTCATATGTCTTACTGCCGATTTCCTCTTTTTTCTTTGATCTTATTGTCCTGCCACTCCCCTGTCTTTAAGATGGTAAAGATAATTATCAATAAATACTAAGGGAACTCAGAGACCGGGGCCGGCGTGGGTCCTCTGTAAGCTGAGCGCCAGTCCCCTGGGCCCCGCTTTTCTTTCTCTATACTTTGTCTCTGTGTCTTATTTCTTTTCTCAAGTCTCTCGTTCCACCTTACGAGAAACACCCACAGGTGTGGAGGGGCAGGCTACCCCTTCAACCATGGTATTCCAGCCTGGGCTACCGAACAGGACTCCATCTCAAAAAAAAAAAAAAAAAAAAAATCAAGAAGAAAAGAAAATCAAGAACATTATACAAGAAGCCAGCAGTTGAAGCCACCAATAATTTTAAAAAAATACTATAAACCTAAAGGATTAATAAAGACACTGAAAAGACAATTATATTTAATTATATTTACAACTACAGATTTGTATGAAGTAGTCCCAAGAAGGTTTAAAAAATACTGTAGAACACCCATAACTCATCTTGGAGTCCACAGTTACATTCATGATCAAAGGACGATGACAACAACAAGAAAAAACCAAAGGGATTCTACCTCAACATTCTCAAGATAACAGAATTTGAAATCTTGTGTTATATGTTCTGGCACTGGCTCCACAAAAACTATAAACTCACTGCTAATTCACATCTAAAGAGCTAAGAAAAAGACAACTATTTGATTACTAGCAACCGTAACTTTTACTAGATAAATCTGTGTCAAATAAACCACACAGGCTTTGCATAAAAGTTAGAATTTACTTAATAATGACAATTTAGAAGGGAGAAAGCAAGAATATTTGGATATTCCTGAGATCATCAGGAATTTTGAAATACCTAATTATCATTTATAAGCTTCTTGTGACACTGAGTAGATTCCAAGAAAATAAAATTATTACAGCCTGGTTTTTATATGACAGAGTCTGTAAAGATGACACTGAAGTCCCGCTATTTCATTTTGGTCACAAATTGCCTGATAACATGTAGCTGCAAAAAATTCAGTACAAAAGAAAGTGAAATTAAAGCTCTCCATATCATATGTTAGAGTCTGATTAATGAGCTCGTAATAAAGAATAGTGATCTATGGTAAAAAAAAAAAAAAAAAAGAATTTAAAAAACTAAGAAATGGAGTTAAACCCCACATTACTTTCCTTTTTATCAGTATCTAAAATATGAACAGACTCTTATTTTAAGTTAATACAACAACATAGCCTATTCCCAGGTTTTATGCACAAGGAAAACATGACTGTCTTGAAATTTCTTGTCCAAATTCTGTGGAAAGATAGCGCAGCTACAGGGAAAAATAAGTTGGAAAAAAACCCACCAAAAACATTTTAGTTTGGCATTTGGAGATATTAGCAGAATTCAAGGATGCTTCAAAACTCCATATGGGACCACTGACTTAAAAGACATTGCAGATTCTATCATGAATACCATTTATAAATGTCAGTGTCACTGTAAAGAAAGTAACATTGGCCGGGCGCGGTGGCTCAAGCCTGTAATCCCAGCACTTTGGGAGGCCGAGGCGGGTGGATCACAAGGTCAGGAGATCGAGACCATCCTGGCTAACATGGTGAAACCCCGTCTCTACTAAAAATACAAAAAACTAGCCGGGCGAGGTGGCGGGCGCCTGTAGTCCCAGCTACTCCGGAGGCTGAGGCGGGAGAATGGCGTGAACCCGGGGGGCGGAGCTTGCAGTGAGCTGAGATCCGGCCACTGCACTCCAGCCTGGGAGACACAGTGAGACTCCGTCTCAAAAAAAAAAAAAAAAAAAAAAAAAAAAAAAAAAAAAAAAAAAAAAAAGAAAGTAACATTACCTCAATGAATTCATATTATGATGAAAGGATTAGAGAATAAACATTAGATGATGTTTTCCAAGTGATCTAAAGGGTCTTACATTTTGTATACAGTTTGCATACTTGCTTTTTGTCTACGCAGTGTAGGAGGTAGATTACAATAAAAAAAGAATAGAGAGATGATCTCATTCCATAGTTGGGATTTGTGCATAACAATAAATCAGGAAAACATGGAAATTCAATGCCATGATTAAGATAATTCTGTAGTTCTTTTTATATTTGTTTAGTTTAAATCAAAATACGAACAATAAGGGTCAATAATCTGAGATTACAAAAAAGTTCTTAGGCAATTCTCTGAAGAGATAGTACAATTGAGAACATTTTAAAAGGAAGACAATAACGGAGGAGCCAGAACCAGAATAAATTATCCCTTTGATAAGAATAAATAGTAATGATATCTTTAAAATCATAAATTCCTGGCCAGGCACGGTGGCTCATGCCTGTAATCCCAGCACTTTGGGAGGCCGAGGAAGGCAGATCATTTGAGGTCAGGAGTTTGAGACTAGTCTGGCCAACATGGCAAAACCTCATCTCTATTAAAAATACAAAAATTAGCCAGGCGTGGTGGCAGGCGCCTGTAATCCCAGCTACTCGGTAGGCTGATGCAGGAGAACCGCTTGAACATGGGAGGCAGAGATCTCGGCTCACTGCAACCTCCACCTCTGGGATTCAATCACTGAGGCGATTCTCCTGCCTCAGCCTCTCAAGTAGCTGGGACTACAGTCGTGTGCTATCACACCCAGATAATTTTTGTATTTTTAGTAGAGATGGGGTTTCACCATGTTGGCCAGGATGGTCTCGATCTCTTGACCTCGTGATCTGCCCACCTTGGCCTCCCAAAGTGCTGGGATTTCAGGCGTGAGCCACCGTGCATGGCCGGTTATAACATGGTAAAAGATTTAACAATAAAAAGATATGCCAGGCATCAAACAGCTCAAGGTCAAGGGAATATTTCTGATTTTTAAGGAAGTGATATAGATGTTAAGACCTAAATAAAACTCAAGGAATGGTAACTAGTGGCTTCTAGAATGACAAGGATATCGAAGATTCCTAAAGAAATTACGTTCTGAGTAATCAGAATTAAATGTTTAATATCAATAGTAAACTGGATGCTTTTATGCTTTAAGTCAGTGGACATGATTAGCGTACTATCTATTTTTTCGTTGTTTTTTGTTGTGGTTGTTTTTTGAGATGGAATTTCACTCTTGTTGCCCAGGATGGAGTGCAATGGCACACGACCTCAGCTCACTGCAACCGTTGTCTCCCAGGTTCAAGCGATTCTCCTGCCTCAACCATCCGAGTAGCTGGGATTACAGGTGCCCGCCACACCAGGATAATTTTTTGTAGTTTTAGTAGAGACGGGGGGTGGGGGTTTCGCTATGTTGGCCAGGCTGGTCTCAAACTCCTGACCTCAGGTGATCCACCCGCCTCGGCCTCCCAAAGTGCTGGGATTACAGACATGAGCCACCATGCCTGGCCTATATTTATTGTTGCAATGATTGTAGAAATGAAAGTTATGCCTCTGACAGATGGGTAATGACCAATATTATGACAGGGTTACCTCAAGGAATATAAAGAAGGCAGCCTCTTGGTGTTTGCTATTGAAAAAAAAAAAAAAAAGTCCAAAATACTGAACAACATGAGCTATTTCGGGTATAGGAGCAGCATTTCCTTTTTTATTCCTCATCACAAAATTTTATAAGAAATTAATGATAATCACATTTATGCCCAGTCTTTTATCCTCCTTGTCCTTCTGGCCTTCAGGGTTCTGCATTTTACTGGAGTACCAGGTTGTCTAGTAATAAATAATGTAATAACCAGCCATACTACTTTAGGCGACTAGAAATAAATTGAGGGAGCAGTTCTTGTTGTACTTTATATACTCATTCTTGTTGCATATTATATGAAATTTATTATGTTTCATATGGAAAAGTTGTATTTCCACAGTTGGGAGGTTTATTGCAAGAAGTAGATGGGTAATGTTCTACTTCTCCTGTAAAGCTTTTAAGACAACCAAATTGTCTTTGTATTGTGCAAGTATTCAAGTAGCCAAACGATCAACACAGTATATCCTCAAAGCACATGAAGGGACCCTAGAAATGATCTGGTCCAATCATCCATCCAACGTAGGATTCTCCTCCATCCAATGTAGGATTCTCCTCAGTTTCTCAAAATGAAGATCAACTTATCTACAAGTAACACCTTTTTCCAACCAGGTGGGAGTGTCCCTTCCTTCTTCCCCATGCCCTCCATGACTTTATGCATAAAAGAAGGAGAATTCCTTCAAACTCACTGCTTCTTAAATATTTGTTGCTAGTTGGAACTTACCAAGTGCCTAAATATTACATGTGGCCTCATGATTTTTTTCAGTGCAAAAGTTAAAGAAATAAGCATTCCTAAACTATAAAAAATGGAGATCCCTACAGACTTTTTTGTGTTGAGACAATTTTTTAAAAACCATCCATCTTATATCATTTAATAAGTATAAATATTCATCTAGATGGGTGATAACATCTTGGGGTCACCAGATGCTGTGGTCATTAAATTACTATACTGCTACATGAATTCAGATCTGTGGTTTATTTCTTTATCATTCATTTAGGTCTCAACTGCAACACACTTCTGAGATGTTACTCTTGTCTACACTCTTTGTTTTATAGTTGCTGATAAGGACATACACCTGTATTTGCAAATAATGCATGCCGCAGTGGGACATAGACATGACCTAGACCTAAGATAGTTTCAGCAAGTAATCGAGGAAGCCTATATGTACTTTAATATAATGGAAATAGAACATATTAGGAAGAATCATTTTGTAAGTTTAATTTTAGAGACAAAGGAGGATAAAGAGAGTTAGGTAAGGTGCTCTAAATGAGGCCCAGGATAAGTTACATATCTGAGGATGGAAGTTACTTACATTCGATAAGAAGTAGAATCAGCAATTATGAATGGAAAGACTTGTAAAATAGTCCAGTGTAATTTGCTTAAGATGTATATACTTGTCTGCAGTGTTATATGGCTTAATCATTCTTATTACTACTTCTATTTTGTCAGCAGTGGTTAGGTACCAACTTGAGACAAAATGAGTTCTATCTTCCTGATGTCATTTACTAGAGGTATGAAGAACGGACTATTGTATTCTTTCTCCAATACGCAGTATACGTAGCCTTAATCTTCAAAATCACTGTATCATAAATTTATACCTACTTTGTTATTCACTGCCACTCTTAGGTCTTTTTGACCATTTGATGACTTTCAGATCTTGTTCCCTTTGAATACTTATTTTGTTTTATTGTTTTTCTCCTAATGCAGTAGTAGTTTCTATCTTGGAGGAACAGAATCTCATTTTATTATTTCCTCTCCATATTTCTAAGCTCTCTGAGTACCTTTACATTGCTTTTGCTGCTCTCACTGCTATTTGCATCACCTCCTAATTTAATAGCATCTGTGAATTTCATTAACATGCTTTTCACTCCCTTTTCTACATCATTAATGCAGCAGCTGTATAAGACAAGACATAACACTGATCCTTCCAGCACCTAGACACATTCCCCAACTTGATACATTACCATTTATGGTTTATCAATATTTTTTATGGTTCTCCAGCCAGTTTTTAATCCATATGACTCTGCTTATATCCAGGACAACTTAAATTAATTGTATACAGACGTCATAAGATACTACATCAAACACTTCACTAAATTTAAGAAAGACTACATCTACCATATTTTTTCATTTACTGATATTATATTTAAAAACATACTTTCAGATTAGCTTAATGTTTATAATTCTAGTGATATATTTACTTCTCTTTCAATATTTGTACCATTATTTTCATATGAATACAGATGACACAATAATCTTTATCTTTAAACACTCCTTTTTTTACTTTTATAATTTTGGAATAATTTTAGACTTACAGAAAGGTTACAAAAACAGCAGAGTTCCCTTATGCCCCTCCCCCCAACTTCCCCTAATATTAGTATCCTCTAAAACCACAGTAAATGTATCAAAATTAAGAAATTAACATTGATATAATACTCTAAACTATAGACTTCATTCAGATGACACCTGTTCTCCCACTACTGTCCTTTTTGTGTTCCAAGATCCAATCTAGAATATCACACTGCATTTAGTGGTCATGCCTGCTTAAGTCTCCCATGATCTGGGACAGTTTCTCAGTCTTCCTTTGTTTTCCATTACTATTATAGACTAAGTATTTGCAGTTCCCCCACCTCAAAATTCAGATGTTAAAGCCAATCCCCAGTGGTATTTGGAGGTGAGAGCTTCAGGAGAGGATTAGGTCATAAGAGAGGTGTCCTCATGAATGGGATTAGGGACCTTGTAAAAGTGACCCCAGAGAGCTCCTTTGTCCCTTTGGCCAAGTGAAGTTATAGGAAGAAGGAAGACGTCTACGAACTAGGAAGCAGGCTCTCAACAGACAGCAAATCTGCTGATATCTCAATCTTAGGCTTCCCAGCCTCCAAAACTGTGAGAAATAAATGTTTGAAGTTTATAGGTCACCCAGTCTAGCAGCCAAAATGGACTAAGACAATTACCTCGACACTTCAGAAGAGGTCAGGTATTTTGTAGAATGTCCCTAAATATGGGTTTGGCTGATGTTTTCTCATAAGACTAAAGTTTTGAAAAGACTACTACAAAGACAAAATACAATCCTCTCTGCATATGAGGGTATATGGTATTAACATGACTTATCACTAGTGATATTAACTTTGATCACTTCATTAAGGCAGTGTCTGCCAGGTTTCTCCAAGTTAGAATTACTCCCTTTTCTCACTCTATCTCATGTATTCTCAGTGGCCTTTGTTAAAATGCCATGGAAGGAAAAAACCGGTTCTTGGTGGGCAAAAATAATTCACTATTTTATGCATAAAACATGGATACTCACGTAGTACATAAACACACATACAGTATATTTGTGGCATTAATATTTCACTGGGGCAGGGAGGATGTTAGAAAAAAATTTCCAAAGAAGCTCCTGCATGTCAGTGTTTGGGAAGGGGGAGGAAGTAATAACAGAAAAAAAATACTATTTTATTCACTGGAAGCAAGTCACTAAGCACAGATCACAATCAAGGGGACGGGAATTATGCTCTCCTTTCTGGTGGAGGGAGTAGTTACATACATTATTTGGGATTTTTCCGTAAGAACATTCTTTTTTAAAAATCATCATTTTGGTACCTTTTCTGTCACTAGTTTGGGTCTGTGTTTCTTTATTACTCTGGATTTTCCAAGAAGCAAATGCCAAGATGAGACTAGATATGCAAAAGATTTATTAGGAGATTTACCTATAAAAGATGAAGGAGGGGGAGGAAGAGAAGACAAGAGGGCCTTCATGACTGTGACACAGTTTTGTTACTTGTGATGGAGAAAGGAAGGAAGGAGGATTGGGTAGGAAGGGTCTCAGACTGCAGCACATTTCTATGACAGTTTTGGCCCAGCTGATGGGGACTCCCTAAGCCAAAGTGTCTCATTAAGGGGTCCTGCACTTCACAAGAAAGAGCCTGCATTAGAACTCCTACCATACATAGTCACTGCCTAGAAAGACCATTTACAACCACAGTCTTGGCACAAAGTTGGGGGTGAGTTCTAAAGGGCAGCAACTGTGGCCATAAGTCAATTACGCTCCCTGCAGCTGGAGATCTAAGCAGTATATTTTCATGCCCATAGTCCCTAATTTTATAGTCTTATGGACAGACACTAGAAATTATTTTTGTAAGATTGTCTAACTTTTTCCCATTCTAGGTAGTATCGTTACTTGTCTAAACATAGTTGGGTACAATTTTAAAAACCAGTAATTTCTTAGAAACCACCCCTTTATTTTTCCATTTAAAAATACTGCTTTAGTATCTGCTGGCTTTCATAAATAGTGGCATATCTTAAATGAGATAACCCCTCTGATAACAGCAATTATAAACCCTTTCTAAAATATAAGAAGACAACTATTTGAAGGCACTGTGGAGCCATCAAAAGCAGACAGAAACTGAAGGCGATATGACCCTTGAAAGAAGGGAAGCCAGGTCGGGCACAGTGGCTCATGCCTGTAATCCCAATACTTTGGTAGGCGAAGGTGGGAGGATCACTTGAGCTCAGGGTTTGAGACCAGCCTGGCCAACATGGCGAAACCCCTTCTCTACTAAAAATACAAAAATTAACTGGGTGTGATGAAGCATGCCTGTAATCCTAGGTACCTGGATGACTGAGGCAGGAGAATCGCTTGATTCTCCAACCCGAGAGGTGGAGGCTAAAATGAGCTGAGTTGTGCCACTGCACTCCAGTCTAGGCGACAAAATGAGACTCTGTCTTTAAAAAAAAAAAAAAAAAAAAGGAAGCAGTAGATGAGTAGATGAGTAGATGATACCTACATTTATCTTGACTTTTTAAGTGAGGTTATTCCCCAGTTTGCATGGTACACAGGGAATAAAGCTTACACAGAAGGCAGCAGCTTCTCGTCTGAGGAGTCAAAAGTTAGAGTCTGAAGCTGCTGATGCAGCTGGAGTAAGAGGTAGGAAATCTTCAGGAAGGGGAAGTCACGGGGTCAGGGGAAACGGGATGCTTCAAAATCTGACTCCTGAACTGTGTACATGTAGGGCAACACCCAAGAAACCTAGAGGAAAACAACAGCAAAAAAGAAAGACAGAAATAGCTAAGCAGAAATTTTAGCAGCTTCCAAATGATTAATCAGTTTAGAGGGTGAACCCCTTAAAGCTGGAAGGATATGGTAAACACTAGACTTTCTAGAAACCCCAGAAGAAGCATACTGTAAGAGTATGGTTTATGCCTCAGAATAAGGGAAAAACTGAAGTAGATAAATTTGAACAAAGCCTAAAACCAAGCCTCCACAGAATCAAGAAAACCTATCAGTAAATTAACTACCTGCTGGAACAAAATTAAACACACTCTCCTCAGAAAGATAACATCAAGAATGTCATAAACATTTACAACAGTAATACACAGTCAAAAAATTATAAGAGAAAAAGCAAGAAAGTATGACCCATAGTCAAAGGAAAACAGTCAATAGAAACAGAATCATTGACAATCGCAATGTCAGGATTAATAGATAAGTATTTTAATGTAGCTATAATACACACATATGATAAATGATATACAAGAAAAGGAGGATATAATGAGCAAAAATATAAGGAATTTCAGCAGCAATTAAAAACTGAAAATAAGAATCAAATGGAAATTCTGGAACTGAAAAAGACAGTATCTGAAATGATTAAATAAAACCACTATAAAGTTAACAGCAGATTGGACAATGTAAAAGAAAGGCTCAGTGCACCTTTAGACAACCGAATAGAAATTATCTAAACTAAAGCACATAGAAAAAAAAGATTAGAGAAAATTAACATCCTCAATGACAGGTGTATTCAAGATTAAGCTATTTAACATACTTATAAATTGGAGTCCCAGAGAGAAAGAAGAAAGAGAATGGGGTAAAAGTTTTGATAAAATATTGGTCAAAATTTCCAAAGTTGGTTTAAAACATAAACCTGTACAACCAAGATGGACAGCAAATCCCAAGCAGGATAAAGGGAAATAAAACCACAGCTAGGCACATCACAGTCAAACGGATGACAACCAAAGATAAAAAAGAAATCTTGGCCGGGCACGGTGGCTCACGCCTGTAATCCTGACACTTTGGGAGGCCAAGGTGGGTGGATCATGAGGTCAGGAGATTGAGACTATCCTGGCTAACACTGTGAAACTTCGTCTCTACTAAAAACACAGAAAAGTGGCCAAGTGTAGTGGTGGGTGCCTATAGTCCCAGCTACTCAGGAGGTTGAGGCAGGAGAATGGTGTGAACCCAGGAGGTGGAGCTTGCAGTGAGCCAAGATTGCGCCACTGCACTCCAGTCTGGGTGACAGAGACTCCATCTCAAACAAAAAAAAGAAAAAAGAAATCTTAAAAATAGCCACAGAACCAAAAATTATTATTATTATTTTTTTTTTTTTTTTTGAGGCGGAGTCTCACTCTGTCGCCCAGGCTGGAGTGCAGTGGCCGGATCTCAGCTCACTGCAAGCTCCGCCTCCCGGGTTCACGCCATTCTCCTGCCTCAGCCTCCCGAGTAGCTGGGACTACAGGCGCCCGCCACCTCGCCCGGCTAGTTTTTTGTATTTTTAGTAGAGACGGGGTTTCACCGTGTTAGCCAGGATGGTCTTGATCTCCTGACCTCGTGATCCGCCCGTCTCGGCCTCCCAAAGTGCTGGGATTACAGGCTTGAGCCACCGCGCCCGGCCAGAACCAAAAATTATACAGAGGAACAACAATAAGAATGATGACTGGCTTCTCATTAGAAACAACAAAGAACAGATGATAATGCAACAATATCTTTATTTTAAAGTCACCCTAATAGTCTATAATATCCTTCAAAAATGAAGGTGAAATAGACACGTTCAGATAAATGAAAGCTGAGCTAATGTGATACTAACAGACTCACACTACAAAATTTGCTAAAGAAAGTTTTTTATCTGGAAGGGAATACTATATGAAAATTCATATCAATGGAAAGGAATACAAAGAGTTAAAATAGTAAATATATGCTAAATAGACATTATTTCTTTCTTACATTCTTCAAAAGTCAGCTGACTTTTCAAAAAATGATGCTGGGAAAACTGGATAGTCACATGCAAAAGAATGAAGTTCTTTGGACCCTTACCTTACACCATATACAAAAATTAATTCAAAATGGATTAAAGGCCTAATTATAAGTGCTAAAGTTATAAATCACTTAGAAGAAAAGATAGAGGAAAAACTTCATGACATTGTATTTGGCAATAATTTCTTGGAAACAATACCAAAAGCACAGGTAACAAAAGTAAAAACAGATAAATTGGACTATATCAAAATTAAAAACTTCTCTGCATAAAAGGATAAAATAGAGTGAAAAGGCAACATACAGAATTGAAGAAAATATCTGCAAATAATCTAATAAAGTGTTAATATGCAGAATTAATAAAGAACTCCAACAACTCCACAACAAAAAAATAACCAACAGCCTAATTTCAAAATGAGCAAATTACTTGAATAGACATTTCTCCAAAGAAGATATGCAAATGGCCTACAAGCATATGAAAAGATATTCAAAATCACTAACTGGAGAAATGCGAATCAAAACTTCAATACCCATTAGAACAGCTACTATGACAAAAAAATAGAAAACAAATAAGAGCCTTAAAAAGAAAAAAATTGTGACACATGCTGTTAACAGGGATGAACCTTGAAGACATTAGGCTAAGTGAAATAAGCCAGTCACAAAAAAGGCAAATACTTTATGATTATATTTATACTAGGTACCTAGGGTACTGAAAATCATAGAGATAAAGTTAGAATGGTGACTGCCAAGTGCTGGAGGAAAGGGAATAGGGAGCTGTTGTTTAATGGGTATAGAGGTTCAGTTTTGCAGGACGAAGAGCTCTAGAGATTGGTAGCACAACAAGGCAAATGTATTTAACACTATTGAACTGCATGCTTAAAAATGGTTAAGATGGTTAATTTTATATGTATTCTACCACAATTAAAAAAACCAATTGATGACTTTTTTTTTTTCTTTTTTGAGACAGAGCCTCACTTTGTTGCCCAGGCTGGAATGCAGTGGTGCAATGTGAACTCACTTCAACCTCTGCCTGTCACATTCAAGTAATTCTCCTACCTCAGCCTCCTGAGTAGCTGGGACTACAGGTGAGCACAACCACACCTGGTTAATTTTTCTATTTTTAGTAGAGATGGGGTTTTACCATGTTGGCCAGGCTGGTCTCGAACACCTGACCTCAGGTGATCGACCTGCCTCAGCCTCCCAAAGTGCTGGGATTACAGGCGTGAGCCACCACACCTCGCCAAATTAATGACTTTAAGCAACAACAATAACATACTGTGGAGTTTACATAAGTAGATGTAAAATATATGACAAAAATACAAAACATGAAAGGGAAATAAACAGAATTATACCAGTGTAAGGTTCTTGCATTGTAAGTAAGGCAGCATACCATTAATTTAAGGTATAATGTGGTAACCCAAGTATATATATTGTAATCTCTAAAGCAATCAATAAAAAAAAACAAGTATGGCCAAATAAATAAATAAATACTTTATTAATCTAAAAGAAAATAGGAAAGACGAAACAAAGGGACAGAAAACAGATGGGACATACAGAAAATAAATATCAAGACGGTAGACTTGAATTCAAACAAATTAGCAATTAAATGCAAATTGTCTGAACACATCAATTAAAAAATGTTGCATTTTATTTTTATAGACAAGGTCTTGCTCTTATATCCAGGCTGGAGTGCAGTGGTGTGATCCTAGCCCACTACAGCCTCAACCTCATGGGCTCCAGCAATATTCCCGCCTCAGCCTCCAGAGTAGCTGGGACTACAGATGCACACCCACAAACCCAGCTAATTTTTTTTTTATTATTATGTTTTTGTAAAGTTGGGTGTCTCACTTTGCTGTCCAAGCTGGTCTTCAACTCCTAAGCTCAAGCAATCCTCCCACCTTGGCCTCCCAAAGTGCTGGGATTACAGGGATGAGCCACACTGTGCCTGGGCCCAAATTGCTGCTTTTAGAAAATACAGTGACAAATATTAACGGCCCCATTTGAAAACGCCTTCTAAAAACAGGGTTTTAATGTAAAAATTTGAATTATAGAAATGATGCCCTCTATTCTTCAGATAGTTCTGATTTCCCCCTATATCACACTTATATACAAAAGAAACGTGCTATCTATTATTGTTATCTGCATTATGATGTTTAAAATGCTTCCAATGAGACCTACTATCAATAGCACTGCTCCAAGGTAAAAAGATGGTACGAAACAAAGAAAACGTCTATTAAGTGGGTTGTTTCTAGGGAGAACTTTCGTCACCGATGAATCTTAGTTTTTTGTTTTGTTTTGTTTGAGACGGTATCACTCTGCCACCCAGGCTGGAGTGCACTGGCACCATCACAGCTCACCACAGCCCCGACCTCCCCAGCTCAAGCGAGCCTCCACCTCAGCCCCTTTTGCCCTGCCGTCCCACAAAACCTGGGATGGCAGGTGCATGCCACCCTGCCTGGCTAATTTTTGAACTTTTTGTAGAGATGGGCTTTCGCCATGTTGCACAGGCTGGTCACTAACTCCTGGGCTCAAGTGATTGGCCAGCCTCGGCCTCCCGAAGTGCTGGGATTACAGTCATGAGCTGCTGTGCCCAGCCAAACCTTAACTTTTTCATCTAAACTGTGTCTCACTCTTTTCTCCAACTGTTTCTATAGTCTGTCTCTTTTTAGTTCTACGGATTTTACATAGTATAAAAAGACAGATTATCTAAACTTCTTATAAAAACTGTTTATATATCAAGCCAGTTTGCAGAACCAAGTTCACATTAGCAAAAATATTTTTTAAATGGGGATACGAAAGAAGGAAACAGGGAAACTAAAGCATTTCCCATATATATAACTATATAATCACTCTCTCCTTTTTAATAAACTCCTATATATCATTAAAATAATGTTTTGTGGACCCTTCCTTGTATTCCTTCACAAACATTTTGTCATATTATAATTGGTTCTCATCTTGGTGCTGCTAAAATAATAGACTAGCTAATCCAGATAGAAAATAAGTGGAAAATAACTTTTTAACTGATTTTTTTTTAAGCCTAGAAAGCAAAGTTTTATAAGTTAAGTATAGTAATGCTTCTGTCCCAAGATAAAATTCACCTTAGGAAAGTAGCTAGTTTGCAGCCGGGCACGGTGGCTCACGCCTGTAATCCCAGCACTTTGGGAGGCCAAGGCGGGTGGATCACAACGTCAGGAGATCGAGACTATACTGGCTAACACGGTGAAACCCCGTATCTACTAAAAATACAAAAAAATTAGCCGGCTTGGTGGTGAGTGGCTGTAGTCCCAGCTACTCGGGAGGCTGAGGCAGGAGAATGGCGTGAACCCGGGAGGCGGAACTTGCAGTGAGCCGAGATCACGCCATTGCACTCCAGCTTGGGCGACAGAGAGAGACTCTCAAAAAAAAAAAAAAAAAAAAAGAAAAGAAAGTAGCTAGTTTGCATGTCATTTACGTTTTTTATCTGTCTCAAGTAATCCTGATAATCCTAGACATTTTCATTTTTTTGAGACAGGGCCTCACACTATTGCCCAGGCTGGAATGCAGTGGCACCATCATGGTTCTCTGCAGCTTTAACTTCCTGGGCTCAGGCAATCCTCCCGTTTCAGCCACCAGAGTAGCTGGGATTACAGGCATGTGCCACCACTCCAGGCTAATTTTTATATTTATTTTTGTAGATACAGGGTCTTGCTATGTTGCCCAGGTTGGTTTCAAACTCTTGCAAGGCTTAACAGATCCTATAGGTTCTGTCTCCTGAAGTGTTGAGATTACAAGTGTAAACCACTGCATTTGGCCTAGTATTTGCCATTTTCAGCTGTGACACTTCAATAACTTTGTCAGTAGCAGCAACACTACAGAATGAAACAGGTTTTTTAAAAGACTGACAAAAATGAAATTGGAATTACTTTGTTTAATAAACGATAGCAATGATGTATCTGATGGATAGCAATGGGAAGTAACCGAGCAGTTTCAGGAGATACTTGAATCTCCTTTACAGTCAAATACTCCCTCAAAAAGGAATGGTAAATATTCTACTATGCATAATAATATAGTAGACACCCATTCCCCCCTTATTAATAGAACACCAATGTTATTTAGGCATCCACCCTTTAAAAAAGTGATACAACAAAAAACTTGGAGATAAACTGATTTGTGTAAACCCATCCCCTAGGTAATTCATAACCCCAGTCTCTTCACCAGTAATCATTCAGGAGGTGGGGACGTGACCCAGTCAATCAGTTAGGAAGGGAAGTATGCTAGAAGGCTTCTGGGAAAGATTTCCTTGTTCTTAACAAGAAACTCAGATAAAGAGATGCTTTTCTTTGTTTTTCTGGATGCTGTTTTGACTGGATTTGAAGACTGAAACTGCAGCAGTCATCTTGTCACCATAAAGCTACCTCATCTGAGGACAAGGACTACCTCTCTGAGGATAGCAGAGTACAACAATAGAGATCTGGATTCCAATGAAGTCACTGAGCATCTGAAATAACCAATTTGGGAGCTGTCCAACTTTGAAACTTTATTAGAGAATGTTTTCCAAATATTTAAGTAATTTTGAGTTAAATTAATCATGGCTGAAGTTACCCATATTTTGTATTTACTATGTATCTGGTATTGTGCTAAGTGTTCTACTTGTATCATTTAATACAATAAATAGGTGAGATTTTTATTATAATACTCATTTAACACATGAGGAAACTTTGTTTTATATGGTTTAACTACATCACTCACAGATGTATAGCTAGTAAATGACACAACTGAGAATCCAACACTTTTTTAAAGTTAGGGTCTTAGCTACTGTACTTCTTGAGATACTGGCTCAATGTTATTTTATCATTAATGCCACAAAAAATTACTGACAACAGATTATGAGCTATGTACTGTGTCAATCTCCTGAAAATTGTCTTCAGATTTTTAGGGTTTTTTTTGGTTTTGTTTTTAAGAAAAAGCAGTATCTTGACTTAGACGGTACATAAGAAAAAATATTAAAGGTAACCCAACAAATAGGCTTGGTAATAGCGTTTTCTATTTGGTAAGGAATACCTTCACTAGGTAAGTAATCTTCACTAGGTAAGTTAAACTTATTTGAGTAGCTTTAGGTTTAGAGTATCCTGGAAAGCAGCGTAGATTGCAAAGATCTGTGTTATGGATTAGAGAGGTATGAATCACTCTTGTCAGGTTTGCATCCGTTGGTATATACAGGAAGGTTACCTTTGACTGATGGTGATTCTCAGGTGTGTAGCAACAATCTTATGTTCAAAGTAACATTAATTCCAATTGCAATTATGATGTGCTTAAGAGATTACTTAGAAATCACCAACTGCTAAAAATAAACAAATGTTTACTGAGTATTTGACTAAGTACATAGTGCTCCACGTAGGAGATACAAAACAAATATGAGCTATGAAATATTAGTATGTATAGGAGTGTATATACTGGTTTGGGAGATGAAATTAACACCCACAAAATAATCACAGCAAAATGCAACGACGTATGTAATTAAACAATTATATGATAACGAAAATAAGGACTTCAGAAAAAAGATTATAATCAGTTGTCAAGTGAGTATCTATATACCAACTTCAATTTTCAAAAAGTTCTTACACTATGCCATTTGATGTCCACGAAACTGTATGAACATAGATAAAGCCAAGTAATATTCAATCAGTAATGACAACTGCCATTAATGATAATCTGAAGTGTATCAGACACTGTGAAACACTTTACATTCTCTCATTCTCATTTTATCCTTACAAGAATTCCATGTGGTAGGTATTACTGTCCCCATTTTCAGATGCTGACATTGAGTCAAAATGAATTGCTTGAGAGAACATACAACTAATTCACACAACTAATTTACACAGGTGGTTCTTAACACTAGCATCAAAGTTGATGCCAGTATCAAAGTTGAGAATTCTACCGAATTTTGCCAGTACTATGAAATAACGAATCTCCAAAACCTGTAAATATCTTAAATATCTTGTCTCTATAGAAATCTTGTCCTTATTTTGTCTGAAATAAATTTAAGTAAATCTAAACGTCACTGAAACATCACATAGCTCACTGTGAAGAAATTTTTTAAATATAGATTACTATGAAAGAACCACTGACAGATCTTCATATGAAATCTGCATTTTCCATCTTTGAGGTAGTTAGATTGGTACTAAATATAAGGGGAACTCTCGAGCCTCTCTTGTGGATAGTTGTTGATGAGAAGGTAACATCACACAAATTTAGGGGGTTACTTTCCTCCTGCAGCACAGTCTATCTTATCCTGACTAATGAAAAGGTAATATTTTGTTTTTAGTTACTTCAATACATAATGTTAAATAGGTAATTTAAATCACCCTGTTTGTGTAGCACAAGAGTCACGTACTTTGTTTCTATTGGGCCTCCATGTTTACTATCACCAAGATATTCAATATTCTGGACTCTCAGTGTCAGAACTCCAGCTCAGCCAAGTCTAATCAACCCCAAAAATCTAGGCCTCTTACCAAATTCTTCTGAGAATGACTTGTATTTGAAAAGTACTCATTAAATTATAAAATTTAACAGCAGAATACTAGAATATTTCTGATGCCTGGCCAGTATATTTTATTCTTTTGAGACAGAGTCTTATACTGTCCCCGGGGCTGGAGTGCAGTGGCATGATCTCAGCTCACTGCTACCTCTGCCTCCCAGGTTCAAGCGATTCTCCTGCCTCAGCCTCCCAAGTAGCTGGGGTTACAGGCACCGCCACCATGCCCAGCTAATTTTTTTGTATTTTTAGTAGAGACAGGGTTTCACCACGTTGGCCAGTCTGGTCTCAAACTCCTGACCTTGTGATTTGCCCACCTTGGCCTCCCAAAACGCTGGGATTACAGGCATGAGCCACCGAAAAATCTATCTGGAAAACCCAAATAAGATTAAAAGATAAAGAATTTGAACCAAAAAAACCTAAGGGTTTTCCCATTAACTGTTAGGTTAGAATAGTGATTCTCAAAAATAGTAACTACACTGAATTCTTATTCATAAACATACATAATACAGTTTGATTGTGGAAAAAAGTTTGTAACATAAAATTTACCACTATAACAGTCTTTAAGTGTATGATTTGGTGGCATTAAGTACATTCACAATGTTGTGTAATCATCACCACTATTTCCAGAACGTTATTATCCAAAAGAGAAACTCTGTACCTGTGAAGTACTTAACTCCCCATTCCTCCTCCTCACCCTGCAGCCCCTGGTAATCTACTTTGTGTCTTTATGAGTCACACAAATTTTGAATCATACAATATTTGTCCTTTTGCTTATGGCATTTCAACTAGCATATTTTCAAAGTCCATTCATGGTATAGCATGTATCAAAAACTTTACTCTTTCTGTGGCTGAATATTCCATTCTATGGGTGTACCACATTTTGTTGATCCATGCATGTGTTGATGGACAACTGGGTTGTTTCCACATTTTGATTATTGTGAACAGTGCTGTTGTGAACACCGGTGTACAACTATCTCTTTGGGTTTATACCTAAGAGTGTAACTAGTATGTTTAACATTTTGAGTAATTGTCAAGCTGTGTTCACAGAATCTGTATCATTTTACAGTCCTACCAGGAATGCACAAGGGTTCTAATTTCTCTGTATTCTTGCTAACATTTGTGATTTTCCCTTTTTTAAAGTAATAGCCACCCTAATTGGTTTGAAGAAGTATCTTATTGCTTTTAATCTGTATTTCTCGTATTACTAACAGAGTTTAGCATCTTTTCATATGTTCATTGGCTATTTGTATATCTTATATGGAGAAATGTGTATTCAAGTCCTCTGCCCATTTGAAAATTGGGTTTGTCTTTCTGTTGTTGACTTGTAGAAATTCTTTATATATTTTAGATGGTACACCTCATCAGATACATGGTTTGCAAATATTTTCTACTTTGTGGGTTATCTTTTCACTCTCGATAGTATTCTTTGATACACAAAAGTTTTTACTTATGATAAAGTCCAATTTATCTATTTTTTCCTTTTGTTGTGACTGCTTTGCGTGTCATATTTAAGAAATCATTGCCAAATCCAAGGGATAATCTGTCCCTATGTTTTCTTCTAAAAGGTTTACAGTTTTAGCTCTAAAATTAGTCCTTTAATCCATTTTAAATTTTGGATATAGTGTAAGGTAAGAGTCCAAACTTGTGCTTTTGCATGTGATATCCAGTTTTCCTAATACTATTTGTTGAAAAGACTCTATTTTCCCCATTGAATGGTCTTGGCACCATTGAAAAAAAATCATTTAGGCCGAGCACGGTGGCTCATGCCTGCAATCCCAGCACTTTGGGAGGCCAAGGCGGGCAGACCATAAGGTCAGGAGATCAAGACCATCCTGGCTAACATGGTGAAACCCTGTCTCTACTAAAAACACAAAAAATTAGCCGGGCATGGTGGCGGGCGCCTGTAGTCCCAGCTACTCGGGAGGTTGAGGCAGGAGAATGGAATGAACCTGGGAAGCAGAGCTTGCAGTGAGCCAAGATGGCACCACTGCACTCCAGCCTGGGCGACAGAGCGCGACTCTGTCTCAAAAAAAAAAAAAAAATCATTTAACCCTATATATGAGGGTTTATTTATGGGCTCTCGCTTCTACTTCATTGGTCTATATGTCTATCCTTATGCTAGTATCAAACAATGTTTTGGTTACTGTAGCTTGTCCCTCAACTTTTTCATTTCAAGATTATTTTGATTATTCAGGGTCTCATGAAATTCCACATAATTTCAGGACAAGTTTTTCTACTTATATAAAAAAACACCATTAGGATTTTTTATAATGATTAAACTGAATCTATAGATTGCTTTGGGTAGTACTGGTATTTTAACAATATTAAATTTTCCAATCCATGAACATGAGATGACTGTTTAATTTCTTTCAGCAATATTTACAGTTTTTAGAATACAATATTGTGCCTCCATGATTAAATGTATTCCTAAATATTTTATGTTAATGTTTTGGGTGCTATTGTAAATAGAATTGTTTGCTTAATTCGTCAAGTTGTTCATTGCTAGTGCATAGAGGTACACTTATGCACCGCATAATGACATTTTTGCCAACAATGGACCACATATATGATGTTGGTCCCACACGATTATAACAGCTAAAAATTCCTATCGTTAACTTAATGTCATAGTGCAATGTATTACTCACGTTTGTGGTGATGGTATTAAAAAATCTGCACAGCCAATCATACAGAAGTGAACAGTAATGTGCAAGGCCTTCACATTCACTCACCACTCACTGACTCACCCAGAGCAATTTCCAACCCTGCAAGCTTCTTTCGTGTTAAGTGTCCTATACAGGTGTACCAATATCTTTTGTGCTTTATTTTTACTGTACTTTCTCTGTTTAAGTTTAGATACACAAATACCATTGTATTACAATTGTCTGCAGTATTCAGTACTGTAACATTCTGTGTAAGCTGGTAGCCTAGGAGCAACAGGTTGTACCACTTAGGTTTGTGTAAATATACTCTATGATGTTTACACAAAGACAAAATTGCCTAACAACGCATTTTTCAGAATGTATCCCTGACACTAAATGACTCATGACTGTATAACTGACTTCTATAAATTTTGTATCCTACAACTTTGCTGAATTAGTTTATTACATCTAGCAAAGTGTTTGTGTGTGCGTGTGTGTGTGTGTGCGGATTCTTTTGAGTTACATATGATTACATCATCAGTGAATAAACATAGTTTTACTTCTTTCTTTTTCTTACCTAATTGCTCAGGACAGAAATTCCACTACTATGTTGAATACAAGTGTTAAGTGTGGGCTTCCTTGTCTTGTTCCTGATTTCAGGGAAAAAGCTGCCTATCTTTCACCACTGAGTATAATGCTGGCTATGAGTTTCCACGGATGACCTTTATCATGCTAAGAACTTTTTTTTTTTTTTTAAAGACAGGGTCTCATTTGTCACCGAGGCTGAAGTGCAGTGGCACAATCTTGGCTACAGGCACACACCACCAGGGCTAGATAATTTCTTTTCTTTTTTTTTTTTGGTAGAGATGGGGTTTTACCATGTTAATCAAGCTGGTCTTGAATTCCTGAGCTCAAGTAATCTCCCCACATCGGCATCCCAAAGTGCTGGGATTACAGACATGAGTTACCATGCCCAGCCTGAGTACATTCCCTTCTATTCCTAGTTTATTCAATGTTTTTCATCGGGAGATGTTTTCAGATTTTTCAAGTACTTTTCTACATAAATTAAGAAGATCATGCAATTTTATTTATTAATGTGGTATATAAAATTATTAAATTACCTATGCTAGTCCACCCTAACTTTTCTGGGATAAATCCCACTAGGTCATAGTGCATAATCTTTTAAACAGGCTGCTGGATTTGGTTTGCTAGTATTTTGTTGAGGATTCATGCATCTATATTCATAATGAATACAGTCCTATAGTTTTCTTGTAATATCTTTGTCTGGCTTCAGTATCAGGGTAATGATAGCCTCATGAGTTAGAAAGTATTTCCCATGTCTTCAACTTTTTTAGAAGGATTTATGTTAACTCTTCTTAAATATTTGGTAGAATTCATCAGTAAAGTCATGTGATCCTGCGCTTCTCTCTGTTGGGGGATTTTTAAAATTTTGATTCAATCTCTTGTTGTAGGACTATTCAGTTTCTATTTCTTCTGTGATCAGTTTTGGTACTTTGCATCTTTCTAGGAATACAGCTATTTCAACTAGGTTATCCAATTTGTTAGCATATTTGTTGGTATACAACTTTTCATAGTATTCTCTCACGATCCTTTTTTATTTCTGTAAAGTCAGTAGTAATGTCCCCGTTTTTATTTAATTTTAATAATTTAAGTCATTTTTTTCTTAGCCAATCTAGTTAAAGGTTTATCAATTTTATCTTTTCAAAGAACCAGGTTTTGCTTTGTTAATTTCTCTGTCTTTCTATTCTCCATTTCTTTCTGTTCTCATATTTATTTCTCCCTTCTAGCTTTGGGTTTAGTTCGCTCCTCTCATACTCATTCCCTATGGTATATACTTAGGTTATTGGAGCTCTTTCTTCTTTTTAAATGGAGACATTTATAGCTATAAAATTTCCTCTTAGCACTGCTTTCCCCACAGCCATAATTTTTGGCATATTGTGCTTTAGTTTTCTTTTGTCTCAAGGATTTTCTAATTTCCCTTGGGATTTTTTTCTTCTCATTTCTTTTCAAAGAGGGAAGCCCTTGTGACTCCTTCCTTGACCCATTTGTTATACAGCAGTTTGCTTTTTGAATGTCGCATAGTTGTGAATTTTCCAGTTTGCCTTCTATTAGCAATTTCATTTTTTTCTTTTTTTTTTAGAGACAGAGTCACCCAGGTTGGAGTGCAGCGGCATGATCTCGGCCTACTGCAAGCTCTGCCTCCAGGGTTCACGCCATTCTCCTGCCTCAGCCTCCCGAGTAGCTGGGACTACAGCCACCTTCCACCACGCCCGGCCTTTTTTTTTTTTTTTTTTTTTTGTATTTTTACTAGAGATGGGGTTTCACTGTGTTAGCCAGGATGGTCTCGATCTCCTGACCTCGCAATCCGCCCGCCTTGGCCTCCCAAAGTGCTAGGATTACAGGCATGAACTACCATGCCCAGCCTTCTTTTTTTATTTGAGACACAGTCTCATTCTATTGAGAATAGAGTACAGTGGCAAGATCTCAGCTCACTACAACCTTTGCCTTCTATTCTTGTGCCTCAGCCCCCTGAGTAGCTGGGATTACAGGTGCCTGCCAAAACACCAGGCTAATTTTTAAAAATATTTTTAATAGAGACGGGGTTTCGCCATGTTGGTCAGGCTGGTCTTGAACTCTTGACCTCAGGTAATCCAACAGCCTTGGCCTCCCAAAGTGCTAGGATCACAGGTGTGAAACACTGTGCCCACCCCCTAATAAATTTTTAAGATTGAAATCATACAAATTATCTTCTCCATTAACAATGAATCACTTGAACCTGGGAGACTGAGGCTGCACTGAGCTGAGATCACACTACTACACTCCAGCCTGGGCAACTCTGTCTCAAAAAAAAAAAATTATTAGGACTTCCTCTGAGGCCTACCATATGCGATATCTAGGAGAATGTTCCAGGTGCACCTGAAGAAAAATATGTATTTTGCTATTGCTGGAAGTGAAGAACAGTAATCTTTATGTCTCTTAGGTCTACTTGGTTCATGTTGTTGTTCAAGGCCTCCATTTCCTTATTGATGTCTCATGTGGTGGTTGTTTCAATTCATTATTGAAAGTGAGATATTGAAGTATCCAACTACCGCTGTAGAACTATCTATTTCTTCCTTGTATTTTATCAATATTTGCTTCATATATTTTGAAACTTTGCTATATATGCTTATAATTACCATATATTCTTGATGAATTGAACCTTTTATAAAGAAATAATGTTCTTTGTTCCCTGTAACTTGTTGGCTTAAAATCTATTTTTCTGGCTGGGCATGGTGGCTCATGGCTATAATCCCAGCACTTTGGGAGGCCAAGCCAGGTGGATCACTTGAGCCCAGGAGCTTGATACCTGCCTGGCAACATTGTGAAATCCTGTCTCTACAAACAATTTTTTTTAAATAACAAGGTGTGGTGGTGGCACATGCCTGTGGTTCAAACTACTCAGGAGGCTGAGTTAGGAGGATCACTTGAGCTTGGGAGGCCAAGGCTGTGATCACACCACAGCACTCCAGCCTGAGCGACAGAGCAAGATTCTATCTAGAAAAAAACAAAAAAACAAAAAAACAAAACCATCTATTTGGCTGGGCACAGTGCCTCACACCTGTAATCCCAGCACTTTGGGAGGCCAAGTGGGGGCGGATCACCTGAGGTCAGGAGTTCAAGACCAGCCTGGCCAACATGGTAAAACCCTGTCTCTACTAAAAATACAAAAATTAGCCGGGTGTGGTGGCAGGCGCCTGTAATCCCAGCTACTCAGGAGGCTGAGGCAACAGAATGGCTTGAACCCAGGAGGCAGAGGTTGCTGTGAGCCGAGATCACAGCATTGCACCATTGCACTCCAGCCTGGGGGACAAGAGAGAGACTTTGATTCAAAATAACAACAACAAAAAAAAAACCGTCTATTTTTCTGACATTAATATAGCCACCTCAGCTTTCTTTTGATTACCACTTGCATAGACCATCTTTTCTCGTTCTTCTTTCAACTTCTTTGTTTCTTTGTATTGAAAGAGAGTCTCCTGTAGACAGTATATAGATGGATTGTGTTTTTCCAATTATGACAATATTTGCCTTTAAATCACAGAGTTTAATTCAACTACTTTCAAAATAATTACTGATAAGGACTCACTGCTATCATTTAGTTATTTGTTATCTTACATATTTTTTTAACTTCAATTCCATCATCACTTAAAAATATATATATTTAGTTCATATTTTCTAGTGTACCATTTTGGTGTATGTGTGTGTGTAGGTTATTTTCTTTGTGGTTATTTTGGGGATTACAATTAATATCTTAAAGTTATAACAACCTAGTTTGCATAATGTCAACATTGTTTCAATAGTTTGTAAGACTGGCATATAACATGCAATGTTTATAAAACTATTTTGTTGCTAAAGTATTATTTTCCCTCCAACTATTTTTCTTCTTTAAAGCTTAAAAAACTCCATTTCACAAATTACTTTTATTCTTTTGTTTTCTTTTACTTCTTAAAAAGGGGACTTTTAATCAATTTTATTAATTCATTTCTTTTACCTTCCCCTACTAATCAAGAAGAACGTTACAAAAATCTAGGTTTGGCTAATAATGAATGATTACTATTAATTTTATCACGGCCATTTTCTCTCTCACTTTTTATTTCTTTTGATTGTGCTCTTAAAATTATTTTGTTACAAAAAATGGAAGTCTCGGCCAGGCACATTGGCTTACGTCTGTAATCCCAGCATTTTGGGAGGCAGAGGTGGGTGGATCACCTAAGGTCAGGAGTTCGAGACCATCCTAGCCAACATGGCAAAACCCTGTCTCTACTAAAAATACAAAAATTAGCCAGGCATGGTGGCGGGTACCTGTAATCCCAGCTACCTGGAAGGCTGAGGCTGGAGAATCTCTTGAACTGGGGAGGTGGAAGTTGCAGTCAGCGAGATTGCGCCACTGCACTCCAGCCTGGGAGACAAGAGCAAAACTCTGTCTCGAAACAAAACAAAACAAAATAAAACAAAAAAACTATGAATTAGAAGCAACTTTAGGGGTTACCTCTTTGTTATAACTTCTCACTCTTTTTTCCACATTATAAATTATGCTTAATCATCCCTAGGTTTGATTTTGCTGTGAATTTATTCTTCAATTCGTAGAAACCCCAACATTCTATAGAACATCCTCTATTCAACAATACAGACAGATGCCAATTCCAGAAACCTCTCTACACCCACACCACAACCCCTGTATTTCTTATTCACCTGCTATAAATATTATTTGCTTGAGACCCTTGTTTTTGTTTCTGCCAGTTTGTTTTTCTTTCCACTTTGTTTCATGCGCTGCCTCCTTCAACGTCTCTAAAAAGAGAACTACTCCCTCAATTCTCTTTATAACCGTTTTGTTTTTCTTTGATCTCTTAGAAATCTTTATTACACAAATATTTTCTAATTTTTTCTTCACTCAAACCTCTTTTCCAGGCTCTTAAACAGCATTTCTTACTTGCCGAATAGCTTCATGGATGAACTTTATTTCCCTCAAAACCAAATTTTCAGGGTCTATTAATGGCTTATCATATTCCCTGTCACTCAAGATTTAATCTTTAGAATTCTTTTTCAATATTCCCCCTTCCCTACTCACCATGGTCAACAGATCAGTGTCTTCTTACATTGAGGTTTTCAATTTACTCTAAATCAAAATCATGAAGAAATGTTGTTAAAAATGTAGATTCATGTGCTTTATCCTGAATTTGCTGAACAGGTTTTCAAGAATACATCCCACAAATCTTTTAAAATCAACAATCCATGTAAGATTTAGGCATACTACATTTGGAGAACTACTGCATTATATCAATTTTCACCTAATTCTGCTCATTCTACCTTCTCAGTGCTTCTCATCCATTTCTCTCCTATTGTCTCTACCCTAGTTCAGGGCTGCTACATCTCTTAGCTAGACATCTGTAATAGGATTTTCCTGCCTCTAGGATATTTCCCACTTTAATTCATCCTACACACTGGAGTCTTATTAATCTTACGAAATTGCAGCTCTGCTCATTTAATGTGACAACAATTTACTGAGAGCATACTATATACTAGGTGCTCTAGGGCAGTAGGTTCTAAATGGTGTGATCACCAGGGAAAGGGAAAACTTTTCAAAACAGAGATCCTCCACCACCTCTCCAGGCCTACTTAATTACGATCTTCAGAGCTAGAATTAAGACAAGTTTCTTTTTAAAAAGTTCCCCAACTGACTCCTTCGGGTAACACTAGATAATTTTGAATAACATTAGACCGGAACAAATAAAGATTAAGACATTCTTGTGTATTTTAGAATGTATTGGGAGGGGATATGAACATATGCAAATAGCTACCATATAATATGCCGATTATTGTTATATTGGAGGTACCGAGTGCCATGAAAAGATTAATTCGAACTGCATTAAATACCTTCAGCAACACACCCAGCTGGATGAAATCTGTTTGCCCTCTGATCTCCCATAGCACTTTATCTATAATCCTCTCATGGTCTTCTTTTCGTCTTGCTCAATAATTATTTTTTTATTTGTCTCATTTCCTCTACCCTTGTACTTGAGGATGCAGTCTTGGTCTTTGCAGTGCATATGGTCTGACAAGAAATTTTTTTTGGAGTTCGAATTTATTTACAGGATAAAGTTACACAAAAATTAAATTCTGTATAGTTATATATTTAATAAATTATCTCAAAAATAGGTCCTTGTAACTCTAGGGTATATGTAGCCAAACTTACAGATCTTAAACTCTGTATGGCACTTAGTACAGTTCCTTTAACACAGCAAGTACTCAATAAAAAAAGCTGTGTGTAAACCAATGGGGTCTGGGAAAAATGTATTTGAATATGCAATAAAAATACCTAATAAGTCCAATATCCACCATAAGAGGTTATGATTCCAAATGAAATAACACGGTGGTGGTTTTTGCAAACTGATAACCTGTAAGTCAAAACCAGCCAAACTGTTTTGTTTGGATGGCTCAGGTGGGGATGGAGGGTTGTTTACAATTTTAATTCGAAAGTCTTTGGTCTGGGCAAATATACCCTGAATTGCCACAGGCCCTACCACTTTCTATTATTTTACACTAATCTGACTTACACATTTATGCTATCTATAGGTCTAAAGATGAGAGTTCTGAAAGGTGTCAGATAACTGCTCCCAATCATTTCTGCTTTTTGAGTCTTGGCTACTGTTATGGGCTTGAGTCCCCCCAAAAGTTATGTGTTAAAGTTGTAACCCCTAGTACTTCAGAAAGTAACGCTATTTGGAGATAAGGTGTTTGAAGGGGTAATTAAGCTAAAACGAGGTCTTTAACACGAGCCTGAATCCAATAGGGTTGGTGTTCTTACAAGGAAAGAAAATTTGGACACAGGTGTGCACATGCATGGAGGAAACACCATATGAAAACAAAGAGATGCGACAGTGATCTGTAAGTCAAGGAGAGAGAACTCAGAAAGAAACCAACCCTGCTGACACTTTGATCTTGAACTTGTAGCCTCCAGAGTTGTGAGAAAATAACTTTCTGTTGTTTAAGTCACCTAATCTGTGGTATTTTATGTTTGCTCTAGCAAACTAATATGGATCTCAACTATGTTTAACATTAATCTTGGCATTTTTACATCAAAACTTATTTGTTCAAGTCTGTCTGCCAGGTACATGGTGAACACAATTCTGAGTAGTTTAGGATTTAGATGATGCAAGTTATATGTAAGATATATTCATAAACATAAATAAGAAACATTATAGGGAATACAACAAAAATGCCAAATAAAGACTATTATAGGCACACAAGAGGGAGAGAGGTGACTATGGACTAGTTCACAAAAGAATCACAATTTGAGCGGGGTCTTAAAAGCCTAAGTAGGATTCAGCCAAGCTGAGGGGAGAGGACATCAAGGAGAGAATAGTGTACAATGGCAAATACATGTCTTCTACCAGAGGAAAATTTTCTCCTTTTGAGTAACTCTATGTTCAAGTTTCTTTTCTGTGCTTTCTAACCTCTAAGATCACTATATATCTTTAAATGAATGGTCTAAGTCCTTAGAAAATTTAGGCATTTTTTTTTCTTGTCAGATAAATAACAGTTCAACTGACTTTGTTCAGTACAACACTGACATCCAAAGGATACTCAGGTTCATCTGAAGGCTTCTTGGGCTTCTACTGAGTTGATTTTCAAATGGTCTATGTAGCCAGTAAGTAGCTCATGGAACATTCTCTTTTGAAACCCTGGGCATTTTTTGATCTCTTGCCCATTTATCAAATCTCATCACATTAAATGGCTCCACAATGCAGGTGGCCTGTGTTTTCTTAAGTGCCTCCTCTTCTTAAGAATGTATTACTCAGTTCATTAATGTTTCATACCTAAGTATTCCGTGTATTTAATTTTTTATTTAACGAAATTTCTAACCTTCAGGCTGAGGAATTATTCAGAATGTTTCATCCAAGTTGCTGGAAAAGTGCTCATTAGCAGGGAGTTTTGAAGACGGAATTTTAAGAAAGGGGTTGGCAGGATCCCAAACATACAGATCTAAGCTTTCATAAACGCTTCCCTACCTTAACTATGGAGGAAGAAATTGTTCTTGATAAGCAGATAAGTTTTGCTTTAGTTTTTCCATTTTGGTGACAAGAATTTAATAATGATTTCTGCGGTCTGATAAAAGATGTTCGTTTAAAGAGTTCTCTGCAGAAAGCAGAGAACTTTAAGTGTGGTCACTAAAGTTTACTTTCTTTATTGACAAATGAGATCGTCCTGTGTGAGTCTATCATCATCAAATGAGATACAACTGAAACCAAAGCAGCCATGTTTACCATTTGGTTTAAAATATTTTAGATTAAAATAATGCTCCTGACGAAAGGAGTCTCAGCTGAATTAGTTAGATTCTTGGCACGGCCTGTGCTCAAATCACCTGCTCATCTTTACCACCCGCCTTCAGATTTATGGGCGATTAAGAATTTAAGTCGGAGAACCTATGAGACTATTACAGAAAATTTCAGCTCTTCGTCCATTAACTGTTTCAGATGAAATTTGGGGTCAGAAAGAACCAGAACGTTAAATGTCATTGTAAACTCAAATCACATTCAATGGTTAAAGACTACAAAATGTGTGCAGTGCAGTTAAAAAACCTCACACAGCAAGAGGTTATTGAATGTTTAAAGATCCCAAATTTCAACTTTTCCTGGTTAAGTACAGGTATGTTGTGTAACAAAGTTGACAGCGGGTTTCTGTTACCCCCGAGTTGGAGGAGGAGGCGCTACCACACGCTTACCTTAGGGAAATAACGTGCACTTTATAACCGTTCAGGTAAACCGTTGGGCGAGAAAGAAGAATTAAAGGACACGGCCGGTGGAGTGACCCCAGCACACAGTCCTGTGGCTGCTCCCCAGGAAACGGCCGCAGCCCCAAATCTCCTCGTCCCTCTAGCAGGGAGAGTTTTCCCGCGGAGTCTCGCCTTGCGGCCGGAAGCCACCTTAAGGCCGCCCACCCGGAAGCCGTCGTCTTGGCAACTCGGTATCGTCCCACCTCCTTTTCTTAGCAACGTCTATCACCTTAGACCTCTGAGGCCAGCCGGGCTTCGATTGGTTCCTGTATCCTTCACTCTGGGAGACGTTTGAGACAGAGTCTCTAGAGCTCGTATTTGAATTTGTGGCGCTTGTTGTCCGCGAGTTGCCGAATGAAGCTGAGCGATTCGGAACCAGGGATCTCAGGGGTGAGCGACCGCGAGGGGAGAGAGACGAAAAGGGCGGCCGGAACTGGAGGGGTGCCGAGTTAAACAGAAAAGGGCGGCCGGAGCTGGAGGGGCGCCGAGTTAAACAGGCCAGTTCCAGATGGAGCGCTTCAGGCGGGCTGCTTCGCTCCCCTGAGGCAGGCCCTCCGTCTGTTCGTCTGCTCGTAGCCTCTAGGTTTTTCCCTCACGTCGTTTTTCGGCAGTCTCAGAGACGCCACGCCCGCCCCCGTTCTGCTGCCCCTGATGGAAGGCTCCTCTTCATGCTACCTTCCCTCTTTCACAAACAAAATGTCTCTCAGCTTCCTTCCTTCTCCGACGTGCTTACACCTCCCCCAAGTATAATTCACTCCCCACTGATGTCTTTGGTAATTTCATCCTCGTCTTCATCACTAACACTGAGACACGGGGTGCGTGCACTTGACGATGTGGAAAAATGGCTTTCGCGCAATCTGGTGAGCGTCCGACACCTCACAAATTGAATCCAGAACGTTCCTTATCCAGAAAAGATGCTGCTGCCCTACTCTTCCCGACCGGGAATATCGTAACGTGGAAAGCAGCAAGTGACAGCGTTTTATAAAGCGCTACGAAAGTAAGCTATTGACTCATTCACATCGGAAACATAATTGTTTTGTTTTTGGTCGGACCTTGTTGATCTGTACGTTTCGTATTGGGTTTATGGATACTGTTCAGACTTTGAAACGAATAATGCCAAAAGTTACGCTGGAGGACAAACTCTGAGGATTGATCCAAAGCACAAAAGTCGCCACTGATTGATACCTTCTCTTCATTAACCTTTAGCTTCTTTGTCTATTATGATACTTCTCCCATCCCAGTGGATTTAATTTCCACTGAGATTTATGAACATTTTAGGAGTTTACAGTCTAAATAGACAGCTTTCCCCACATCTCCTGTATATGAAATGTGGATATCAGTGGGACCCAGTCCAGTTCTAGACGTTTCTTTATATATATATACACACACACACAATGTAATTTGTTGTCTATCTGTATATTATATATATCTATATGATTTTTTAAGTAGAAATAAGCAGCAAAACAGAGTGTTTTACTCCTACGGAATGGCTGTCATTTCTGAGTTTTAAGACTTGTAGTTTGGAGGGAGGTGGAATGAGAAGGCTGAAACTTACATGAGCACTGATTTAAGGATATTAGAAAAGTCATTTCTAAGTGTGGAGGTCCACACCTGTAATCCCAACCAACACTTTGGGAGGCTGAGGAGGAAGGATTGCTTCAGCCCAGGAGTTCAAGACGATAGTGGGACCACATCTCTACAAAAAAATTTAAAATTAGCCAACTGTGGTGGTGGTCGCCTTGCTCCCAACTACTCAAGAGGCTGAGGTGGGAGGATCACTTGGGCCGGGAGTTCCAGGCTGCAGTGACCAATGCTCGTGTCTATCTCCAAAACAAACAAAAAACAGAGAGATAAAGGTAGCAAGGTAGTATATGAGCACAGGGGCATACCAAAAAATAAGTTGACAAGTTATTGCATCCAGAGTCTTTTTGAATTAACAAGAAACAGGAAAATTCTTGATCAACATGAAGAGTGAAAATAGTTTGTGTGCCTTAATTTTTTTGATGTTTTATATTAAAATAATTTTATGGTGAAATTCTACCAGCATATACCTGAATATAATCTCATAATCCTCTTCCTAACCATCTCAGGCATTATTTTTCACATGAGAACATTAGCTCACCTGAAATTTGCTTTTGTATATGATGTGAGGAGTGGCTTTAACTAAATTTTTTTTCAGTGTTCGGTTGCCATTTTGGGGAGATTAGTCTTTAGTTTTGCTTTATTGTGATTGTCTGGTTTTAGAATTAGGGTATAGGTGTCTGACATCTTTAAATGATCTAGGATGTGTTGTATTCTCTACTTCTTGAAAAAGTTTGTATAAGATTGGCATTTCATTGTTAAGTGTTTGATAGAATACATCCATCTACGGCTGGTATTTTCATTTTGAGGAAGTTTTCATGAAATTAAGAAGTAAATTCTATTTGCCTACATCTTTAACATTTCTGTCACTCTTTATTTCTTGTAGATCCATATTTTCATAATTTTCCTTCACTTTGAATAACTTCCTTTATTTAATACTGCATGTACGTGAAGGATTCTATCAGTGTTTGTTTCTTAGAAAATGTTTTTATTCAACTTTCATTTTTGAAAAATCTATTTTTAAACTGCATATATAATTCTAGGTTGACTTTTGTTTAGCACTTTAATATTCTATTGTCCTCTGGCTTTTGTTTTTAGATATTTGGTGTCGTTCTTATCTTTGTTCTCCTGTATATAATGTCTCCCCCAACCCCATCCCACCTCACCCTCACTTTTGAAAAAACAAAGTCGGGCATATTTAGGCATAATTTGCATACAGTAAAGTTGACCCTTTTAAGGAATATTGTTCTATGAGTTTTGACAAAGGTAAAGAGTTGTGAACTACTGTCACAATCATTTTTAGTGTATGTGTAAGTCTGTAAAGTCCTCTCATGCCCTTATTATTGATTTTCTATCCTCACCATTGGTCCCTAGCAACCCTTGATCTGATATCTACTGCTATAGATTTGTGTTTGAAGGCATCACGTTAGTGGAATCACATAGTATGAGCTGGTTGTGTCTGGCTTCTTTCACTTGATATAATACTTTTAAGATTCATCCATGTTCTTGCATGTATCACTAATTTTTTCTTTTAATATGTGAGTAGTATTCCATTATATGTATTACCACAGTTTGTTTATCCATTCAACAGTTAATGGACTTTGAGTTGTTTCCAGGTTTTGGCTGTTAGTAATAAAGCTGCTATAAACATTTGGCTACAGGTGTTTGTGTGGCCATAGATTTTAATTTCTTGCTTGCTTGCTTGCTTTTTGCTTTTTTTTTTTTTCCCCCTCTCTCTCTCTTTTTTTTGTTTTGTTTTGTTTTTGAGGTAGGGTATGACTCACCATAACCTCGAATTCCTGGGCCTCAGCTTCTCTGAGTAGCTGGGACTACAGGAGCATGTCACCATGCCTAACTAATTTTTAATTTTTTGCAGAAACATGGTCTTGCTGTGTTGTCTAGGCTGGTCTTAACCTCCTGCCTCAAGCAATCCTTCCACGTCAGCCTCCCAAAGTGTTGGAATTACAGGTGGGAGCCATCATGCTCAGCCTTAATTTTGTAAAATACTTTCAAACCTTTTTCAAAAGTGGCTGTCCCATTTTGCATTCCCATCAGCAGCGTACGGCAGTTCCAGTTATTCAACAGTCATATCAGCCCTTGGGGTTATTAGTAGTTTAAATTTTTTTAACTATTGCTGTAGGTGTGTACTGATGTCTCACTGTAATTTTAAGTTATATTTCTCAGATGCTTAATGAAATAGAGTAGTAGTTCATCCACTTGTTATCTGAACGTCTTTTGTGAAGCATCTATTAAAATGTTTTGCCTTTTTTTTTTTTTTTTTTTTGAGATGCAGTCTCACTGTGTTGCCCAGGCTGGAGTGCAATGGCACGATCTCAGCTCACTACAGCCTCCCCATCCTGGGTTCAAGCAGTTCTCCCACCTCAGTCTCCTGGGTAGCTAGGATTACAGGCGCGCACCACCATGCCCAGCTAATTTTTGTATTTTTAGTAGAGACCAGGTTTCACCACGTTGGCCAAGCTGGTCTCGAACTCCTGACCTTGGGGATCCATCTGCTTTGGCTTCACAAAGTGCTGGGATTATAGGCGTTTGAGTCACCGTGCCCGGCCTGTTTTGCCTATTTTATTTGGTAGTTTTATTGAGGTACAATTTACATACAACAAATTTCATACTTTTAAAGTGTATACTTTGATAAGTTTTGACATGTACCCATGAAACCATCACCACAATCACATTAATGTACATCTATAACATGGCTGAACCTCAAAAACATGTTGAGTGAAAGAAGCCAGTCACAAAAGGACATATAGCGTATGATTTTATTTATAAAAAATTTCCAGAACAGGCAAATCCATAGAGATAGAAAGTAGATTAATGGTTGATAGGGGCCAGGGTAGGGGAGAATGGGAAATTACTGCTAATGGGTATAGAGTTTCTTTTTGAGATGATGCAAATAGTCTGGAATTAGATAGTTGTGGTGGTTGCACAGCTTTGTGAATACTCTCAAAACTATGAATCATACACTTTAAAGGGTGGATTTTATGGTATATAAGTTATATCTCAATAAAGCTGTTGCGAAAAAGAAAAATAACTCTAGTTGTGATCTAAGGGGCTGTTCAAAAAGCATTGTTTGTAATAGTAGAAACATGGAAACTACATTTCCATCAGAAGAATGATAAAAATGGGTGTATATTTTTAAAATGAAAGTGATGCTATTAAAATAATGAAGCCAAACAGTGTATCAATATGATATATCTCACAGTCAGTTTGAGGGGAAAACCATTGTAGAATAATCTATAACAAATATAACACAGAATTAGAATTTAGAAATATGTAGAATAGTATATAGTTTAGTAAAAGTATCAAAAATGCATGGGGATCATAAACATCAGCTTCCAGGTGGTAATTAGCTGTAGTGATCACTTATGGTACATGTACCTGGTGTGGATGGGGGGAAGACGAGGGGAATGTTATTAAGGAAGTGTTCATAGAATGTTTCAACTATATTAGTAGTGTTTTATTAAACTGCATTAATAGGTATATAGAAGTTATTTTTATTTTTAGAATATTTCAAACAATTTTATAAGAATATTTGCAGGACAGAGCAAAATGTTAGTAGATGATTTATCCCATGGAAGGGATAAACCATCAAGGTAAAGATTTTTCACTTACAGGAGTAGCAAAATCAAATGTAGAACTGAGGCCGTACGTGGTGTCTCATGCCTGTAATCCCAGCACTTCCGAAGGCCGGAGCAGAGGATCCTTTGAGCCCAGGAGTTTCAGATCAGCCTAGGCAACAAAGGAGACCACGTCTCTACAAAAAATTTTAAAAGTCAGCCAGGTGCGGTGGCGCATGCCTGTGGTCCCAGCTACTCTGGAGGCTGAGATGGGAGGATGGCTTGAGCCCAGGAGGTTGATGCTGCAATGAGCTATGATCACGCCACTGCACTCCAGCCTGGGCGATAGAGTAAGACTCTTTCTCAATCTGTTCTGCCATAGTAATAGACGAAAAAAGAAAAAAAAAAAAGTAGAACCAAGGGCAGACAAGAACCAACTGAAGAGAGGATGATTTGCATACATGAAGTCATAATCATGTACCTTCTTTTAAAGTAGTTGTGGTATCCTTTGGGAATGTTACACCAAGCACAAATGTAAAGTATGATGACCTAGAAGCAATTTCACTAATGCATATTTTGCAAAGTGTTATTACTCTCAGAAGTCAAATCAATGCCTTCTAGGAGATTTTTGAACGATGTAAAATAGTCTCAGAGGGAGGAAACAGTAAGGATGTGGAATGTGAGGAAAAACCTTAAGGAGATCATTCTTACATGGCATGGGAGCTCAGTTTTAAGGTAATCACCTAGTCAGGAAGTCCCCTGAGAAACAGATTACACAGCTGAAACAAGAGGGTACTTGAATGATTTCTAGTTCATAAAAAATATTGATATCAGACCCCATTCTAGTATCAAGGAATTATGAAGCTTTGATCCCTGTCCTCAAGGAGAACAGAAATTTATTCTAACTATACCATCAAGCCTGTTTCCTGGGAAGAGAAACTTCTGTACAGAGGGCTTTATAGGAGCTGTGAGTTCGGGAGTCTAGGATCATTTAAAAAGCATTACCCAGAGATCTGTGAGGGACAAAGGAAGCTCAAGGGATTTCCAAAAACCCAGACCTACAGAGAACATGGACAGGGATTATAAGAACTTTTAATAGCTTCTTACATTTAAAGACATTCTCTCCTGTGGGTTGAATTGTGTCCCTCAAAAAGATACATTCAAGTCCTAACCCCTAGTATTTGTGAATGTGATCCTAATTCAGTGACCGGTTTCTTTATAAGAGAAAGCAGGCCAGTCACAGGGGCTCACACCTGTAATCCCAGCACTTTGGGAAGTTGAGGCAGGAGGATAGCATGAGCTCAAGAGTTTGAGATCAACCTGCGCCACATAGCAGGACATCATCTCTACTAAAAATAAATAACAATAAAAAAAAATAACCAGGTGTCCCAGCTACTCTGGAGGCTGAGGTGGGAGGGTAGCTTGAGCCCACGAGTTTGAGGCTGCAGTGAGTTGTGATTGTGCCTCTGCACTCCAGCCTGAGCAACAGAGTAAAACCTTGTCAAAAAAAAAAAAACAGAAAGGAGAGGGAAATTTGGATACGGAGACCTAGACACACACACACACAGGGAAAGAGGTCATGTGATGACAGAGGCAGAAGTTGCAGTTATGCAGCTGCAAGCCAAGGATCAAAGAATTGCCTGCAACCACCAGAAGCTAGGGAGAGGGTAGGAAGGATTCTTCCCCAGACACATCAGAGGGAGCAAAGCTGTGCTGAAATCCATCTGCACCTTGATTTCAGATTTCTAGTCTCCAGAACCCGGAGAGTAAGTTTCTGTTTCCAGCCACCTATTTTGTTGCAATTTGTTACCACAACCCCAGGAAACATACCCTCTTCACTAGGTACTACCTAGTTCCCTATAGCAATTAGCAATAAAACACTTAAAATGACTGTTAGACTTGCTTGGTGGGGCATAAAGAACAAAATACAACATTGGGGATGTGTGTCCGTATTCTGCAGTCCTCAAGAAATAGAAGTACCAAGAGTAGTTGGTGACAGCTTTGGGGAAGAAAGGAATAAGACTTTTTTTTTTTTTTAAAGGATATATACAACATGATTTTTAAAAATCATTTTTTATTGAAGTAAAATACACATATATAATTTGCTGTTTTTACCATTTTAAGTGTACAGCCCAGTGGTAATAAATACATTTATATTTTCTTTTTCCTCTTCATTTGCCCCTCCCTCCTTCCCTTCCTGGCCTCTAGTAGCCAGCAATCTCTATTTTCAAGAGATTCACTTTTTAAGCTCCTACATATGAGTGAGAACATGAGATACTTGCCTTTCTGTGTTTTGCTTATTTCACTTAACATAATGGCCTCCAGTTTCATCTATGTTGCTGCAAATGGCAGGATTTCATTCTTTTTGATGGCTGAATAATATTCCATTGTGTATATATATCACATTTTCTTTATCCATTCATCCATTGATGGACAGTTAGGTTGATTCCATACCTTGGCTATTGTGAATAGTGCTTCAGTAAAACATAGAAGTGCATATATATCTGATATATTGATTTCCTTTCTTTTGGATGTATACTCAGTCGTGGAATTGCTAAATCATATGGCAATTCTATTGTAAGTTTTTTGAGCAGCCTCCATACTGTTTTCCATAGCAGCTATGCTAATTTACATTCCTACCAACAGTGTGTGAGGGTTCTCCTTTCTCTACATCCTTGCCAGCATCCGTTATTGTCTGCCTAAGACCTGTTTCTCTGGTAGACTAGAGCCAGCCTATGGCAGACATACCCTGTAGGAGTTTCCTGTGTTACTATGTGTGATCCTCAAGGTACAACTTACCCATTCCTTAGAGTGGCTCATGCCAAGCATTTGACCTTACTCTCAAAAACAGTTACCATTGCTAAGACGTACTCCCAAAAGTAATGATCATTGCTGGGGAAAGATAATAAGTAGGAATCATAGCAACAGCTAACATGTATGGGAACTTACTGTTACCTCATTTGATTCTTTTGGCACACTCTGTGCTAGGTACTATTATCTCCCTTTTAGAGATGAGGAACTGAGGTTGCTAGAAAGTTGACTTATCTATCCCCCAATTTAACACCTCAAAAAAAAAAAAGTCATCCTGTCTCAAGAGAATGAGGAAAACAAGAGTTTAGGAATTGAAGAGTACTGATTAACAAGCATATGAGATTCTGAACTTAGACCTGTTGGATAATGGAAGAGTCAGTGTAGATATTTTAATTACATGTTCTGAAGTTGAACTTATGCAACAAGTATCTTGTAGCTGCTATAGAAATAAAAATGTGATTTATCAGCTATTCTATGAAGATAATAACTCATTTACTATATTTTACTAGTTTTGTTCTCACTTAAAAAATGGATTAGAAGCTGGACACAGTGGCTCATGCCTGTAATCTGCACTTTGGGAGGTTGAGGCGGGCAGATCACTGGAGGTCAGGAGTTTGAGAGCAGCCTGGTCAACATGGTGAAACTCTGTCTCTACCAAAAACACAAAAATTAGCCGGGCATGGTGGGGCATACCTCTAGTCCCAGCTACTCAGAAGGCTGAGGCAAGAGAATTGCTTGAACAGAGGCAGGGTTGCAGTGAGCCCAGATCGTGCCAATTCACTCTAACCTGGGCAACAAAAAGAGACTCCATCTCAAAAAAAAAAAAAAAAATGTATTAGAGATAATTTTTTTAACTTGTATATCCTCAAATGTCTTAAACCCACAGTTTTATTTTCTTTTAGGAAATTAAGTTTTCTTGTTCCTGCAATATGGAGAAAAAGATAACCTAGAATGCTATCCCTTACAAACACCTATATATAGCTTATAAGAGGCATTAAAAAGTAAGGGAAATCCCTAGGGTCTAGAAACAATCAGGGAGCTGTAGGCTGGTAAAACTGCTGATAGGAAAGAGTTATAGGTCTCACTGTTCAAGAGCCATGGGTTTTAAAGTCATATAGCCTCAAGAGATAAGGTCCTGGGGTCCTTAAGAGTTCAGTGGTTAGAAATGAGATGCCTGCAGTTAGACCTCTTAACATAATTACTGATATATTTGTGTTTAATCCCAGCACTTTGGGAGGCCTAGGCGGGTGGATCACCTGAGGTCAGGAGTTCAAAACCAGCCTGGCCAACATGGTGAACCCACATCTCTACTAAAAATACAAAATTAGCTGTTTGTGGTGGCGTGCACCTGTAATCCCAGCAACTCGGGAGGCAGAGGCATGAGAAACTGCTTGAACCCGGGAGGTGGAGGTTGTAGTGAGCCAAAATCATGCCACTGCACTCCAGTCTGGGTGACAGAGCAAGACTCCATCTCAAGAAAAAAAAAAAAAAATGTAGACAGGGTGCAGTGGCTCATGCCTGTAATCCTAGCACTTCGGGAGGCTGAGGCGGGTGGTTTGCCTGAGCTTAGGAGTTTGAGACCAGCCTGGGCAACACAGTGAAACACTATCTACTAAAATACAAAAAAAATTAGCTGAGAGTGGTGGCGTGCACCAGTAATCCCAGCTACTCGGGAGCCTAAGGCAGGAGAATCGTTTGAACCTGGGAGGCAGAGGTTGCAGTGAGCCAAGATCGTGCTATTGCACTTCAGCCTGAGCCAAGAGCAAGACTCTGTCTCAAAAAAAAAAAAAAATACAGACCTTATAATATTTTATGTTCATTTATTCACACTTGTTTTTTACTACTGTGCATTTTAATTCTCTATTTTCAGTGCTTTAAGGCATTAATATTATTATTTTATACAGTCAATAATTGCTTAGATTTACCCTTTTTGTGGCTCTTCATTCCTTCCTGTGTCTTCTAGCTTCCCTTGGTGGGATTATTTCCCTTCTGCCTGAATAATGCACTTTCATAATTATTTTAATGTGGATTTGTTGATGACAAATTCTTTTTATGCCTGAAGAAAAGTCTTTATTTCACTGTCATTGATGAAGGGTGTTTTTGTCATTTATGGATTGGCATATCCCTTTGAGGATGTAATTCCATTGTCATTTGGTTTCTATCATTTCTGTTGAGAAGTTAGCTATCAGACTTATTTTTGTCTGATAAAATAATGAAGAGAACTTGCCTCCTTTGCTCCTTTGAAAGTTTTCCCTTTGTCTTTGATTTTCAGTAGTTTTAATGATAGGCTTATACATATATTTTCTTCCGATGTATATATATTGTGTATCTTTTAGTGAGTTGAATCCATGGCTTTTTATCTTTTTGTTAAAATTCTTGGTCAGTATCTTTTTAGATACAGCTTTTCCCCTTCTCACTCTTTACCCCAGTAATTGCCCCTGTCCTGTCTTCAGTCATTTTCTATCCGTTGTCCCTCAACCCTAGGCAATCATTAATGTGCTTTTCAATTTTATAGATTAATTTTGACTTTTCTCTAATGTCATGTAAATGAAATTAAACAGTGTGTACTATTTTGCATCTAGCTTCTTTTTCATAGTACTGTTTTTGATATTTACTAATATTTTCCTATGTATCAGTATTAAGATATTTCTTTATACCTAGGTCTATCTATAGATTGCTGTTTGTTTATCCATTCATTTATTCTTTGACATTTGGGCTATTTCCAGTTTGGAGCAATTATGAATAAAACTGCTATGAACACTTGTTTACAGTCCTTGGGAAAATACTTAGGAGATGGAATTGCTGAATCATACAATCATTTTATGTTCAACTTTGTAAGAGACTGCCAAACTGTTTTCCAATGTAATTGTATTATTTTATATCATTTTCAGGAATGTATGAAAGTTGCAGTTACTCCACATCCTTGGAACTGTCAGTCGTTTTAATTTTAGCCACTCTAAAGGGCATTCATTGCTATCTCACTGTGATTTTAATATGCACTTTACTGATGGCTAATGATGTTGAATATCTTTTTATAAACTTATGGTGTATTCAGGTATCTTCTTTCATGATATGTCTGTTTACATCTTTTTCCAATTTTTAGATGGATTTGTCTTTTTGTTGAGGTATAAAAGTTCTTTTTGTGTTCTGTATAATAATACTTTGCCAATTATATATGTTCAGATTATCTTCTCCCAATCTGAAGCTTACCTTTTCATTTTCTTAATGGTGTCTTTTCAAGAGCAAAAGTTTTAATTTTGAATGTGCTATTTATTTTTATGCATTGTGTCCTAGCTAAGAAACTTTGCCTACCACAAGGTCACAAAGATTTTCTTCCTCTGTTTTGTAGATTTAGCATTTTTTTTTTGAGATGGAGTCTCACTCTGTCACCCAGGCTTGGAGTGCAGTGGCATAGTCTCGGCTCACCACAGCCTCTGCCTCCTAGGTTCAATAAATGCTCCTGCCTCAGCCTCCTGAGTAGCTGGGATTACAGGTGCCCACCACCATGCCCAACTAATTTTTATATTTTTAGTAGAGACGAGATTTCACCATGTGGCCAGGCTGGTCTCGAACTCTTGACCTCAGGTGATCCACCCACTTCGGCCACCCAAAGTGCTGGGATTACAGGTGTGAGCCACCGCACCCAGCCAGATTTAGATTTTATGTTAGTTTATGATCCATTTTGTGTTGAGTTGCATGTGTGGGAAGTGGCAAGATTAATTTTTCCATATGGATATCTAGGTCTCCCAGCATTATTTTTACCTTTCCTAATGAGATTAGCATTGCTTCTGATAACGAGAGAGTATCACCTATTTGAACAACTCTTCTGTGCTAACAACTGTAATCTGTCAACAAAATACAAACTTAACTACTTGAATACAATGGAGAACAACCAAAAGCCAGCAGAAACTGGAAGAATATCCGCTTGGAAATGGGTGAATTGCCCATTCTTATGGTAACTTTTTTTTTAACCCCAGTAGACACTACATTAGACAGCTCTAACTTAAATAGAGTATTAACTAACCTGAACGTACAGAGGGTAGGATTTGGGCTAACCCCCACAGCTAGAAAGTGAGTAGGAAAATGACAGATTGACAGAGAAGGATTCTGTTTATAATCTCTCCCTTCTCTTCACCTGACCCCTGAGCTAGATTTCCTTTAGATAGTTTTCAAGCAATTCAGCTGAAGCTCAGAGATGTGAACAGAGCTTTCAACTGCTATCCATCACAGGAAAGATAACTGGATTTTCTACTTCAGCCAAATTAACTCCTTGTTAAAACAAAAATATCAATATTCTTCACAGGAGCACAACATAATTCAGAATCTCCACAACACATCAACATGTCCATAATACTGTCAAAAATAACGAGACACCTAAAGAAACAGTAAAATACGATCTATACACAAGAGAAAAGGCAATTAATGGAAACTGGCCCTAAGAGATATTGATTTAGTAGACAAGAATTTTAAAGCAAATGTCATAAATATGCTGAACAATGTAAAGGGGAAATATTCTTGTAATAAATTAAAAATGAGGAATCTCACCAGCAAAGTAGAAACTGTTAAAAGAATTCTAGAATTGAAAAATACGGTACTCAGATAAAAATATGGTACCTCAAATAGAAAATAAAAAAATAGATGGGCTTAAAAGCAGATTAGAGGCTGGGCGCGGTGGCTCAAGCCTGTAATCCCAGCACTTTGGGAGGCCGAGACGGGCGGATCACGAGGTCAGGAGATCGAGACCATCCTGGCTAACACGGTGAAACCTCGTCTCTATTAAGAAATACAAAAAACTAGCCGGGCGAGGTGGCGGGCGCCTGTAGTCCCAGCTACTCGGGAGGCTGAGGCCGGAGAATGGCGTGAACCCGGGAGGCGGAGCTTGCAGTGAGCTGAGATCCGGCCACTGCACTCCAGCCTGGGCGACAGAGCGAGACTCCGTCTCAAAAAAAAAAAAAAAAAAAAAAAAAAAGCAGATTAGAATAACAGAAGAGTTAGTGAACTTGGAGACAGACTAATAGAAATTATACAATCTGAAGACAAGACAGATAAAGAATGAAAAATGAAGAGAGAATCATTTACATGTGGGACAATAGCAAGATGTCTCATATACATCTAGTTGGAGTCCCAGAAGTAGAGGTAGAGAAAGGGAGCAAAAATGAATAAATGAATTGAAGACATACGAATGAAAACTTACTAAACTGCCGGGCGCGGTGGCTCACGCTGGTAATTCCAGCACTTTGGGAGGCCAAGGCGGGCTGATCACCTGAGGTCGGGAGTTAGAGATCACCCTGACCAACATGGAGAAACCCCTTCTCTACTAAAAATACAAAATTAGCCGGGTGTGGTGGTGCATGCCTGTAATCCCAGCTACTCAGGAGGCTGAGGCAGGAGAATCGCTTGAACCCGGGAGGCGGAGGTTGTGGTGAGCCGAGATCGTGCCATTGCACTCCAGCCTGGGCAACGAGCAAAACTCCATCTCAAAAAAAAAAAAAGTACCAAATTAGGTGAAAGGCATAAATTTGCAGATTAAGAAACTACAAATACAAAATTATCCAGGCGTGGTGGTGCATGCCTGTAATCCCAGCTACTTGAGAGGCTGAGGCAGGAGAATGGCGTGAACCCAGGAGGCGGAGCTTGTAGTCAGCCGAGATCATGCCACTGCGCTCTAGCCTGGGCGACAGGGTGAGATGAGACTCCGTCTCAAAATCAGTCTATCCCAATATACCTGAATTCTCTATTCAGCAAAAATATCTTTTCAAGATAAAGGTCAAATAAAAAGAGTTTTAGATAAATAAAAGCTAAGAATTTTCCACCTGCAGGTCTTCAATATAAACGATGCTAAAGGAAGTTCTGAATTACTCTGACACCTTTGTTGAAAATCAGTCTTATATATGTTGTTCTATTTCTGAACTGATTAATCTGTTCTGTTTTATATGTCCTTTATGCTCATTATATACTATTTTGAAATTAGGTATAATAAGTCTGTAAGTCTTAATATCTAGTAGTGTCACACATCTAGCTTTTGCTACCTTTAAAAGACATCTTGGCCAGGTATGGTGGCTAACACCTATAATCTTAAAACCTGAGGAGGCCGAGGAGGGTGGATCTCTTGAGCCCAGGAGTTCGAGACCAGCCTGGGCAACATGGCAAAACCGTGTCTCTACAAAAAATACAAAAATTAGCAGGACACAGGAGCTTGTACCTGTGTTCCCAGCTACTTCGGAGGCTGAGGCAGGAGGACCGCTTGAGCCCTGGAGGTTGAGGCTGCAATGAGCTGTGATCATGCCACTGCACTCCAACCTGCAACAGAGTGAGAACCTGTATCAAACAAACAAACAAACAAACAAAAAAACCATCTGCAGTAGTTCGCCCTTTTTAATATTAGAGTCAAGGTCGATTTTTACAGAAGGCTTGCTGGAAACCTCTTTGAGATTTTACTGAATCTATATTAGACCAACAAATTGTTGCTTTTCCCAGTAAGAAATATGATCCTTCCAATCTATGAACATGATATCTCTTTTCATTTATTTGTGTCTTTTTTTTTTCTTTCTTTTTTTGAGGTGGAGTCTCCCTCTGTCACCCAGGCTGGAGTGCAGTGGCACGATCTTGGCTCACTGTAACCTCCACCTCCCAGGTTCATGCCATTCTCCTGCCTCAGCCTCCTGAGTACTGGGACTACAAGTGCCCGCCACCACACCCGGCTAATTTTTTGTATTTTTAGTAGAGACGGGGTTTCACCATGTTAGCCAGGATGGTCTCCATCTCCTGAACCGCTCACCTCAGCCTCCCAAAGTGCTGGGATTACAAGTGTGAGCCACCTCACCCGGGCCTATTTGTATCATTTTTAAATTCTCTCAGAAATGTTTTATAGTTTTCCATTTACAGGTCTTGTACATATTTTGTTAAATTTATTTGTAAATTCAAAATATGTGCAAGTAAATAGTTTATATTTCTTGATAACACTGTAAATTTTATTCTTTATTTTTCTTTTGCTAATTTTTAAAATTTTTGTATATTGATCTAAAATTTTGTGGCTTTCCTGAATGCACTATTAGCTTTTTATTTTTAGAATCTTCTGTGTTAACAATAACTTATCTGTGATGTTTTACTTCTCTCTTTCAGATATGTATGCCTTTAATTTATTTTTTGTTTTGTGGCACTGTCTAGAACTGCCATGGAATGTTTAATAGAAGTGAAAGGCTACATCTTTGCCTTGTTTCTGATCTTGGGGAAAAAATGTTTAGTCTCATTTTAAACAGTTTTGGAATGAGAGAGGGAACAAAAATCCAGTCAGATATATGCACAAATGCGTCAATATCAAAAAGATTATAGTCATAGCTATTACAGCCCTTACTTCTTTAACTTATCATGTGATTGTAGCCAGTATTTATAACTACTTTCTACTGCCAGTCTCAGCTTCTTTTTGCCCTCAGCAAGTACCTGTATGCACTGTGGTTTATTTTCTGGTGGAATGACTTAGACCTTCCTACAGGATTTGGTCTGCTAGTAGTCCCGTCTTATATTGAGCTGTTTAGAGGGTATATTAACTTAGAATACAAGAGGGCTCATAGGTTCTTCCTGGTTCCACTGTATTCCTGGCTTATCTTTCCTTATTCCCATCGTGTATAATTAGCTTAGTTTTTCTCGGCAGTCAAGAAGAGTCATCCAACTTAGTAGAATAACCTTTTATTTGCCTGTTGATTCAGTGGCGAGAGAGAGCATTCCGCAGGTGAAAGCCATTTGAGTACCAGTTGGAAGCTGCATGGCGTTTATTATCTAGTTTCACTGCATCACTTCTGTCACTGTAACTCAACACAGTCACAAAGCTGCCCAGTTTTAAAATGAGGGGCTATAGACCTCATCTCTCAATAGGAGGAGTGTTTTGGGGCCATATGTTTTTTCCAGTAAACTTTCACTTTTAGAAGTTTCAGATCAAAGAAAAAAAAACTGCCAAGAGTTTGACAGTTCTCATATACCTGCAGCAGTTTCACCTACTATTAACATCTTACGTAAGTATGGTACATTTGTTACAATTAATGAACCTTCATTGGTTCATTATTATTAACTAAAGTCCACATTTTATTCAGATTTCCTTAGTTTTTACCTAATGTCCTTTTTGTATTCCAAGATCCCGTCTAGTATCCCACATTACTTCTAGTACTCATGTCTCCTTAGCCTCCTCCTTCTTGGCTATAACACTTTCTCAGACTTTGTTTTTGATGACCTTGAAAGTTTTGAGGAATAATGGTCAAGTATTTTATACAAGGTCCCTCAATTGGGATTTGCCTGGGTTTTTCTGTTTTGTTTTTTCGTGATTAGACTGGGCGGTCACCTGGCTGAGTTAGTGTTTGTCAGGTTTTTCTGCTGTAAAGTTACTCCCTTTTCTCCTTTCTATACTGGACTCTTTGGAAGAAAGTCACTATGCACAGTGCACACTTAGGGAGTAGGGAGTTATGCTCTACTTTTTTGAGAGCAGAGTATCTACAGCAATTATTTGGAATTTTTCCGCATGAGAGATTTGTCTATTCTCTCCCATGTATTTGCTTACTCAATCACTTATTTATGTTAGTATGGACTCATGTATATTCATTTAATACTTTGGGTTATAATCCATTACTACTTAATTTTGTTGCACAGATTTTTCCAGCTTTGGCTTTTGAAAGTTTTCGTTTGTCTCTTGTGTTTCTTTGACATAATTTCTTTTTTGTGGGCTTTTTAAAAAAAAAAAAAACTTTCTGGAGTCATATTTGTTGTGCTTTTTTAAAGGTGGATACACATTTTGGGTTGTTATATCTCCTTCCTGGACATACTGAGGATGGGCAGGAAATATATGAACAAAGAATAAAACTTATATGAAAAGTAACAGGTAGTTTACTCTTATGCTTCAGTAAAGAAGTATGGGGAATAAGGTTGGACTTTTCAGATCATTAATTCCAGGTCTTCAAGTTTGAAATGTATTTTTTAAGGTAGTGGAGTATTATTGATGTTTTTAATGGGACACACAAATGGACGCATCAACTTTTTGGAGATCAGAGGAACAAAGGGGGGAAAGAAAAATAAAATATTGAGATTTCTAAGCTTGGTGATTGGGAGAATGGTGCTGCTAGTAGAAATATAAAATATAGAGCAAAGCCATGTTTGAGGGTTGAATTGATGGAGATAACTTATGACATAGCAATTTGAGAGACGCCCCCCCCCCCGCCACTGCCCACCACCACAATCAGGTCAAGTTGTCTAGCCATCAGGAATAAAGATTATAAGTGGAAAAAGAGTTTTTGTCTTGAGAAATGTATTAGGACATTGCCCATATAAAAGAGATATTTGAAGTTGTGAGTGTGGTAAGAGCTCAGAAAGAAGAGAAAGAAGACGAAAGTAAAGGTGTCTTTGGTAATAGCAGGACAAAAGGTAATATGACAAGTAAGTAACTGAAATAAGTAGTCTTCACTTTATTGGCTATTGTTGTGTTGTATATTTCTGGTAATGTTGAAATATAAGCATTTTATCAGTGAAGATGTTCATAGTAGCATTTATTATACTGTTAGATAAAGTAGTAGCAACCTAAAATATTCAATAGTAAGAGACATATTTAGGGGCAGCATTGATAGTGGTTATGAACAGTATGAGCTTTGTGGTCAAAAAGGTTAAGTCCTGGCTCTATCACTTACTAGTTGAGTTCCTTTGGTACTTACTTGTTTAGTGCCTCAGTTTCCAACTTTGTAAGGTTGTTTTGAGTTTAAAAGACTTAATATGTTTGTTCCCCTGAATGTTGAAGTAAGAAAATAAAAATTTTAAAGTTTCAGAGTTAATATTTTTAAAGTTCTTCAAACTGGCTAGACTGTGTTAAGTACCATATGAGTGTATCTTCAATAAAATGAATTGTGAAGTGAATTGTGAAGTAAATTGTATCTATTTGATAGAGTATCTCACTGTCTTTAAACAACGCTTGTGAAGACAAAGAAAATGAGTATTTTATCAGATCACGAGCAAGCACAATACAAAATATCTATGATATCATCTCCATGAATATAAATGAAATATAATGACTACTAAAAGGAAATATAACAAAATATAAACAATGGATATGGGAAGTATAGGTGACCTTTCGTAATTTATATCCTTCTGTAATATATTCATATATTCTTTAAAGTTTTCTCTTTTGTTTTTAAATAGATTTAGAACAGTTTTAGGTTGTTCACAGGAACATTGAGCATTAAAGTATAGAGTTCTTGTTCACCCTCTGCTCCCACAACCACACAGTTTCTTCCCCTGTCAACATCCTGCATTTGAGTGGTATGGTTGTTATAACTGACATGTATCTATCATTTTAGTATCATACAGAATGGTTTTATTGCCAGCCTTGGCAACTTGCCAAAACTTTGTCTCTACAAAAAATGCAAAAATTAGCGAGGCATGGTAGATTGGCACCTGTGGGCCCAGCTGTTGGAGAGGCTATGGTGGAAGGATCTCCTGAGCCTGGGAAGTCAAGGCTGCAGTGAGCTGAGATCTTGTCACTGCACTCTAACCTGGGAGAAAGAGCGAGACTCTGTCTAAAACATATAAAAAATATAAAGAACAGTTTCATTGCCCTAAAAATTTTCTATGCTTTACCTATTCATCCTTCTTTCCCTCTAACCCCTGGAAATCTCTGATCTTTTTACTGTCTTCATAGTTCTGCCCATTCTGGAATGCCATATAGTTGGAATCATACAGTATGTAGCGTTTTCAGATTGGCTTCTTCCACTTAGTAATATACATGTAAAGTTCCTCTGTGTCTCTCATGATTTGGCAGCTTATTTCTTTTTAGTGCTAAATAATATTCTATTGTATTGATGTATCATAGTTTATCCATTTACCTGCCGAAGAGCATTTTGGTTGCTTCTAAGTTTTGACAATTATGAACAAAGCTACTGTGAACATCTGTGTGCAGGTTTTCATGTGAATATAAGGTTAACTCATTTGGGTAAATACCAATGAGGAAGATTGCTGGATCAGATGGTAAAAGTATGTGTAGTGGTATCTCATTGTTCTTTTAATTTACAGTTCCTTAATGGCTTATTTTGGTGAACATCTTCTGATATGCTTATTTGCCATTAATGTATCTTCTTCAATGAGTTATCTGTTCAGAATGTTTTTCCCATTTTTAAATTGGGTAGTTCATTTTGCTATTGTTGACTTTTGAGAGTTAGGTTTACGAGTTAGATTCAACTTTTTTCTAAAGTTATTTTTGACAAACGCTCTAGGGAAAATGCTTTTCACACTGGTAAGCTCTGGATCCGTTCAAATAAAAACAGTATATGTGGAGTCTTCCAGATCCAATAATGACAGTACTCTGGGAATAGGGCTTTGAAAGAGTTTCAACTTCTTGGACAGTCGTTGTTGATTCTGGCTATTGTTTTTCAAGACTCCTGTGTTGCTGTGGTTGGGCAAATGGGCATAGAGCAAATTTAAATGCCACAAATCTCAGCGTTCTTACCAAGATTTAGCTGCGGTTTTGTTGTCGTTGTTTTTGTAACCGTCATTTTGTGGATTGCTGCAAGTCTTTGGTTAGTTTCTAGTGTTCTGAAAAAGTTGGAGTTTGTTTGTTTGTTTGTTTTTTCTTGTAGTCTCATTGATTTTATGGCAGATTTTCAGAGGTTTTTTTTTTTTTTTTTGAGATGAAGTCTGGCTCTGTCACCCTAGGCTGGAGTGCAGTGATGCCATCTCTGCTCACTGCAACCTCCGCCTCCCTGGTTCAAGCGATTCTCCTGCCTCAGCCTCTCAAGTAGCTGGGATTATAGGCACCTGCCACCACACCTGGCTAATTTTTGTATTTTTAGTAGAGGCAGGTTTTCGCCATGTTGGCCAGGCTGATCTCAAACTCCTCAGCTCAAGTAATCCACCTGCCCTGGCCTCCCAAAGTACTGAGATTACAGGTGTGAGCCACTGTTCCCTGCCAGAGGTCTTTGAGTTTTTTAGTGTTGTCCACTATCTTTTTTTGTTAATAAAGCCATAGAATTTATAAGCTAATGGTCTGAGATCTGAAAGATATTCCTTTCCTATGGAACAAGACAACAAGATCTCAATTATTTGATCAAGGAAAGTAATATGCTGTAAGCATAGCATGTCAGTTTATAAATTGTATTGATGCCAGAACTGGATGAGCCAAACTTTGCTCTGTAAATAATGACTGATTAGATCTCATTAGCATATAACATAGAATGGTTTATATCCTTTAAGTTTCAATGAAGAATTATTTAAATAATAGTTAATCTAATAATACACTATTTCACGGAAAACTGTTTTGCTATCTGGAATGTCTCTTGACAGAATGGCTACGTTTATTTGTTTGTTTTCCCCGAATGTTTTAAAAGCAGTGTAATATTTAAAACTGGTGTTAGCTTTTTATTTGAATTTCCTGAATATGCAGCAAGGATTTTTGAATCTTTGTTACTAGATTTTATTCTTCTCTCCAGTTGTTGCTGTATATGGAGTATTGTAGGTAGAAAAGAGAGGAAGATTGATTTGTAAATAATAGGTCAATCTGGCTAGACCAACTGTGTAGAGGTCAAGCTGTTTGAGGGTGACCTGCTAACATTGTGGGAAGATTTTATTGTACTTTCATTTTATTAGTTTAATTATACATGCAGAGTGAATGGAAGGTGTAAATGCAGTTGGTTTTGTGGTGTTCCATTCAATGCGATGGTCATTTTATATATCAAGTGCCTACACTGAAAATACTGGGGAGAGAGGTTCCAAATCTGTCTTTTATTATCTATGAATTTTACAAAAAAGTGCAATGTAGCCAATCATATTTGAAATTCTTACCTGTTTTGCTCTATCTGATCTGGTTCAGTTATATTTGCAGTCTAAAAATTAGGATGCCAGTTTACTGTTGCCTGAGGATATATTGTGATATTTAAAATATATTTCTTTTTTTTAAAAATTAAGCATATTTATATATTTATTATTTTTTCCGAGACAGGCTCTTGCTTTGTTACCCAGGCTGGAGTGCGGTGACCTGCACTTCATTCTCGGCTCATTGAAGCTTCAACCTCCCAAGCTCAAGCAGTTCTCCTGCCTCAGCCTTCCAGTAGCTAGAAGTACAGGTGCATGCCACCACACCTGCCTCATTTTTGTATTTTTTGTAGAGACAGGGTTTCACCATGTTGCCAAGGCTAGCCTCAGACTCCTGGCTTCAAGCGATTGCACACCTCTGCCTCCCAAAGTATTGGGATTACAGACATGAGCCACTGCGCCCAGCTGAAAATACGTTTCATAGTTGTAGTTAAATCTCATAGACTTTGGTGATCTTCTCGTTTTTCTTGTGATCTGAAATGGAGGAATGAGTGATGGATATTTGAATAGTTTCCTTCCATCTGGTGTTATTTTAGTAACCACATTAATAGGTGGGACTTAATAAAATGTAGACCATTCAAGTTTTCCAAAGGATTAAATGTTATATGAAGACCTACCTTTTTTTAACCATTTATCTTTGATACAGATCAGGTACTTATTAAATTTGTAGTTCTACTACAAATGGTAGGAAAACAATGCTTTGTGTCAGTGTTGTTGTGTGTGTTCATTGCTGGTGGATGCATTTAGAAGGCATTACAAGAAAGCAGAGCTCAGAAAAGAATTGTCATTTTTGAAAACAGGAATGAAAGGGAATTAAAGGGAGCTATGGTGTTGGGAGAGGCACAATTGCTTCTTAATCCTAACTTCACAAAGATAAAATTGATAAAGGCTTTAAGTGACAACGGCCAATTAAAACTCAGTCTTTTAGTAAGGATCAAATCAAGGGCCTGACCTTCACGCCCATTGTTAAAACCTTAAAACTGATCACGTCTCAAAATGAATTTCACCTATGGGTATACTTGAAAGTTCTTTGAATTGAACAGAATATTTCATGGAAAAGAGTCCCTGCCTGAAATCCTTGATGGGCCCAAAATTCCCGTAATTAAGAAGAGAAATGAAAGCAAAAGGGAAAAAAAAGATGTAGCAGACCTAAGAATGTCTAGAAAAGAACTGTGGATGTAGCTGTTGCACTAAGGCTCTGACTAAAATAAGGTAGATGAGAAGCCTATTTATTAACTTTGTGAGAGAAATGCATATTTTAGCTAAGTAGATATATCACAGTTTTCCAAAATGGTTGCACCAATTTACACTCTCACAAATAGTGTATCAGGCTTTTAAATTTTAGTCAATCTTGCTTGAGTTGTAGCAGTCTTTTAATTAACATTTCTTTGACGTCTAACGAAGTTGAACATGTTTTCTGATCTATATTTTGTGTGTGTGTGTATATGATGTGTCTGTTCATGATTTGTTTTTGTGGTTTTGGTTGTCTGACATGCAGTAAACTGTACTAATTGCAGTGGCTTTAAGTGTATAGTTCAAAAAAATTTATTTCTTTACATCTGTAGATAGATCTTTTGTTCTGTTTTTTTGTTTTGTTTTGTTTTGTTTTTTGAGACAGGGTCTGTCTGTCACTCAGGCTGGAGTGTGGTAGTGTGAACATGGCTCACTGTAGCCTCAACCTCCTGGACTGAAATGATCTTCCCACCTTAGCCTCCCAAGTATCTGAGACCAACAGTGCACGACCCTGTGCTTGGCTATTTTTTTTTTTTTAATTTTTGTAGAGACAGGGTCTTGCCATGTTGCCCAGGATGATCTCAAACTCCTGGCGTCAGGCAGACCTGCCTCATCCTCCCATAGTGCTAGGATTACAACTGAGAGCCACCGCCCAGCCAGGGCCTTTTATTTATTTATTTTTTTTTTTTTTTTAATCTCTTATCTCTTATTTTCTTCTTTCTCTTTACCATCATATGTCTAAGGAATCCACTTCTAAGTCACAGTCCTCTCCGCGAGAAGTGCTTTTTTCCCCAAGAGTGTTACTTCTCCTTCTTATAATTGGAAATCCCTTCCTTTTGATTCTATAGTAATCAGTGCTGTGTCTTGACAGGTCTCACACCTAATTTTAGGATTTCTATACTTTCTGGGGTTACTTTATCTGTATTTTGCTTCCCTCCTTCCTTCTCTGTTTTCCATACAGTGTCTATCTTGTTTTTTTTCTGGCATGGGCTCTAGAGACAGCTCCTGGATTTTAGTGTCCAATTTTCTGCTTACATGTTGTGAGACACAATAGCAAATGTAAGAAACCATGTTTGCTCATTCTGCTTGCCAGAAGAATTTCACAAAAGCTCTGACTCAGTGACTGAGGGCAGCCCTCTGGAAAAATGCCCTGGAGACTGTAAGCAGGATACACAGGTTACCACATCTCTTGAAGGAATCATTGTTTTTTTGTTTTTTTTTTTTAAGATAAGGTCAATAATCCTAGCCCTTGGCTCTTCCTGTATATAAGATAAATTCTGAGGAATTAGTGACTATGCCTCTGTAATCAGTAACGAGAGGTACTCTCACACCCAAACTTTGATGGCACTTTGCAGTAACATAACTTATGAACATGTTTAATGTAACTTCTGAGCAGATGGAGAACTGCCACCCCCTGATATAGGGGCTGAAATACTGCTTTGGAATCTCTCTGAAAGATTCTCCTGGGTTACAGTCTTCAGTAAGACTGAAGAAAACCAAATTTTCTTTTTTAAAAGCCTGATTTTTTTCCTTTAGTTGACAATCCATTTGAAGTTTGTATTATTCTGTGCCTCTTAGTTATGCCATAGACATGGATTATGCGGGTTTTTTCAGTTAAGTTTTATTTTTTCTTTCAGCAATACCCATCCATATAGCTTCATCTCTTCATTATTTTTAAAGTTTTATGGAGGTTATGTGGAGGCATTTGGATATAAGTGGTTACCAGTCTTTTTTAGGGGAAGCTATAGTTCTCTTCTGTTTTCTTGAGCATATTAGTCAAAGATATTTTAAAGTCTGGATCTGATAACTTTAACACCTGTGTTTTCTAGAGGTCTGTTTCTTTTATTTTTTCCTCCTTCTTATAGATTTGTCTCCTAGTATGCCTAGTAATTGTCAGTTGAATGTCAGATACTAATTTTTTTCCAAAGAGGGTTTATTTTTGTTTCTGGCAGGTAGGTAGAATAGAGACAGTTTAACAATGTAGTCAGGGATTGAGATGATATATAGTTGGGTTTCATTCTACAGACACGCTTCTGGTTTATCACGAGCAGTTCCCAAACTTCAGGTTTTTTCCCCTCTAGTCTGTGATACTGCTAACAGCTCTGCTTAGCTTCCCAGCCTCTTGAGAATTGGCAAATGACTTGGGAAAACCCATGCTGAAAGTTGAAGTTACTTCTCTTACTTCTCTTTTGTTCAAGATCTTGAACCCGTTAGTCTTGACTGCGTTAGCAGCTCTCTCATGCCTGCATGTAGATGTTTTCTGTGTTTTAGCTAGTTTTTCTAGTCTTATTGGAAGGGTCAGTCTGTTTTAAACTAATCTTCCATAACCTCTCCAGTGAATTTTTATTTTAAATTAGTTCATATTTAATTTGTTCAAATGTCTTTTCAACCTTCTAGGTCATTTATTTTTAATTTTCTTTCTGTGGAGGTATTTTCCCAGTGTAAAAAAATTATTTTAAATATATTAGCATGGTTATTTTATAATCTACATTCAATAATCCTAATAAATGAAATCCTTGCAGGTTTGTTTTGGCTGGTTCTTTTTCATGGTGCCGTGTTTTCTCGTGTACTGCATTTAATAGTTTGTCCTACCAGATAACATTCGTGTTTGCTGCAGTCTGGCACCCAGGAACACTACTAGTTGGGCACCACTTTATGTTTGTTTATTTGTGGTGGGGGGGTACTTATTTTTATGACGTGGATTTGGATCGTATCTCTATTTGAGTGCCCATTTGCGGTTACGAGTTCTTGTGGTTTTCTGTTTTCCCCTGCTTTGCTTATCATCAAGGCAACTTTTCTTTTAGTCCCCGAGGTCCAGACTTCTCATCATCATTACATTGAGGGGATAACTCTTTGATGTTCCAGCTTTCTGGGAGGAGAGTCTCCTGTTAGACTCTTAGTTGGTAGTTATTTTTAAATTTTTATTTTATTTATTTATTTAATTTTGGGGGGGAGGAGAGCATCCTGTTAGACTCTTAGGTGGTGTTTATTTTTTAATTTTTATTTATTTATTTATTTATTTAATTCTTTTGAGATGAAGTCTCACCCTGTCGCCCAGGCTGGAGTGCAGTGGTGCCATCTCGGCTGACTATAACATCTGCCTCCCATGTTCAAGCAATTCTCCTGTCTCAGCCTTCCAATTAGCTGGGATTATAGGTGCCCACCACCACGCCTGGCTAATTTTTGTATTAGTAGAGACGAGGTTTCACCATGTTGGCCAGGCTGGCCTCGAATTCCTGACCTCAGATGATCTGCCCGCCTCGACGTCCCAAAGTGCTAGGATTATAAGTGTGAGCCACCATGCCTGGCCCTATTTTTGTTTTCTGTCCTTCATTTGAAATAAGCTGTAAATCTAAAGGTCTTGTCAGAGTGGCTGACCAAATATCCTCAGGGCAAAGACAGATTCAGCACTCCTTACCATCTCTGAGTTTTCTCTTTCACTTCAATTTTAGATTGGTAGTTTCTTCTCAACTCTTGGATCCTGTCAAGATGATTTTGTATTTTGCCTTGCATTTTTAGTTGTTTTCACTTATGGAATTGGTGCAAATACTTTGTTTTTCTACATTGCCTGAAACAGAACTCTCTGTTGTGTTACATATTGGAGAGCCATTCATAACACCTTCTTTTTCACTCACCATTTTCTTTCCACTACACACACATACCTACCTTTAAAAGGAGACAAATTCAACTTTTTAAACTTCGCTTTTAGAGAAAAGGTTTTGAAATGCATCTAGTGTTTTCTGTAAAGTTGAGTTTTACTTTTGGTTCAGAATTGTAATTTCTATTTGTAACATTCTTCAGTCCTATGAAGCCCTGAAATCGTTTTCAGAAGGCAGAGGTTTAGGCTACAATCAATTTATTTGGGATATTTCTATAATTTGAATAATTTATTTGTATTTAAGTCACATTTCTTTTAGTAGGGAAAAATAAGTAAAGGTGTAACAAGAAAAGCAGGGGTACCCACCTTCTATTTTTTATTCCACTCCTTAGTTTCCCATTTCCTGAGTGATTAGAATTTGGTAAATTGGTGGAATTTTTTTGTCACTTTTTATATTCATGGGATTAATTCTTCTAAATAATTTCAGAATTTATATCTTTTAAGGCATGAATACCTCAAAGACAAGGACTTGTTTTGAGATGATTTAAAATTAGTTTCCTTTTATGAAAGATTACCTAATCAATATTAGGTGACAGAGATGTTTTCTGTTAGAGTAATATAGAACTTTAATATTCCTTTACTATTTAGTTTTGTAATGAATATGAAAAGTGATCATCTTATAACATGTTTTTATTTTTTATTTATTTTTTATTATTATTTTTTTTTTTTTGAGACGGAGTCTTGCTCTGTAGCCCGGGCTGGAGTGCAGTGGCCGGATCTCAGCTCACTGCAAGCTCCGCCTCCCGGGTTTGCGCCATTCTCCTGCCTCAGCCTCCGGAGTAGCTGGGACTACAGGCGCCCGCCACCTCGCCCGGCTAGTTTTTTGTATTTTTAGTAGAGACGGGGTTTCACCGTGTTAGCCAGGATGGTCTCGATCTCCTGACCTCGTGATCCNGAGACGGGGTTTCACCGTGTTAGCCAGGATGGTCTCGATCTCCTGACCTCGTGATCCACCCGTCTCAGCCTCCCAAAGTGCTGGGATTACAGGCTTGAGCCACCGCGCCCGGCGGTACATGTTCATTTTTGATTCGTGTTCCTGAATCCTCCTTTCATGGGATCAGAAGTAAAATTGTTGCTGTATTGTTAATAAAAATAAATACCAACCAACAAGATAACTTCGTTTCTTTTGGATGTTCAGTTGGAGTCAGGGTTTGCCTTTTTGGATAATTTAGGCTCCTAGAACCTAAAGGAGTTAAACGAGTGACTACAAGGAGTGACTATGATTTTTTTTTTTTTAAAGAAACGTAGCCGCTGGACATGGTGGCTCAGGCCTATAATCCCAGCACTTTGGGAGGCTGAGGCGGTGGTTCACCTGCGGTCAGGAGTTCGGGACCAGCCTGACCAATATGGAGAAACCCGTCTTACTAAAAATACAAAATTAGCCAGGCATGGTGGTGCATGTCTGTAATCCCAGCTGCTCGGGAGACCGAGACAGGAGAATCACTTGAACCCAGGAGGCGGAGGTTGTGGTGAGCAGAGATTGCGCCATTGCACTCCAGCCTGGGTAATAAGAGTGAAACTCCGTCTCAAATAAAAAGAAAGAAGAAAAGAAAAAAAAAGAAATGTAGCCAGTTACTATTTGTTTCAGCCTTATATGCTATTATAATTTTGAGATTCTTGTGGTATGTAAAAAATTGCACATGTGAATATGTGATAATAAAAATACTTTTTTTTTTCGTCTCTTGCCCCATTAATTCCATATAGTACAACTCTTTGCCTATAAAAAGGAAAAGATTTCTTTATGGCCCCTAGTTGTGTATACAGTAGATTAAGCAGATGCTGAGAATTTTGACTTAATACAATGACTCTTCTTTATAGAAATAGTAAGCTATCATGGAATTTTGGGTAGTTGCTGGGCGCAGTGGCTCACGCCTGTAATACCAGCACTTTGGGAGGCTGAGGTGGGTGGATCACTTGAGGAAGAGTTTTAGACCAGCCTGGCCAACATGTGAAACCCCATCTCTATTAAAAATACAAAATTGGCTGGATGTGGTGGCACACACCTGTAATCCCAGCTACTTGGGAAGCTAAGGCAGGAGAATCGCTGAACCCGGGAGGCAGAAGTTGCAGTGAGCTGAGATAGCGCCACTGCACTTCAGCCTGAGCAACAGAGCGAGATTCTGCACCACCCCCACCGCCTCCCACCCCCCAAAAAAAGAATTTTGGGTAACTAACTGTAGCTTTAAGACTTGTATCTCTTAAAGTCTAAAAGTGACCTTGGAGACAGATGTATATTTTAACAGTGCATTGAAAAATTGGAGTTGATTCTTTTTTCTATCATGATCTTTCTTATATACTTTTGGCAAGTGTATATGTCTGTCGTTCTGCCTCTGTCATCAGTATCAAACGTTTTGACTGTTCCTTATTATTGAAGTATTATACTCAATCTTATGTATTTTTCACAAACTACTTTGTGACTATTAAAGAGTAATATGCATGAGTTGTGGTTTGGTAATCTTTTCAGGAACAAATGGGGCTATTTAAAAAATACTTTCATGACTGGGCCTGGTGACTCACACTTGTAATCACAGCATTTTGGGAGGCCAAGGCAGGCGGATTGAGCCCAGGAATTCAAGACCAGACTGGACAACATAGCCAGATCCTGTTTCTGCAAAGAGTATTCAAAAAAATTAGCCAGGCATGGTAGCACACACCTGTAGTCCCTGATACTCCAGCAGGAGGATTGCTTGAGTCCAGGGATTTGAGGCTGCAGTGAGCTATGATTTTACAGTTGCATTCCAGCTGGGCGACAGAATAAGACCCTGTCTCTAAATACACCCACACACACACACACACATACACAAACCCAAAAAAACCTCTCTTAAGTCTTTGGAATGTTATTATAAACTCCATTATGAAATAATAGACCTAAATGTAGTGAAACATGTTCCATTGCTCTAGTATGTCTAACTTGAATTGATCCTTAAACAGTTTAGCTTGGAAAGCTGAAAAACAAGTGTGAAGCTTGATCAAATGGGAATCTGAACTATAACTTTTCTTAGAGACTAAATTCTTGGGGCAGTTGACTAGAGGACGTGATATTTCTTGATCACAAAGCTTTTTTGATCACAAAGATTCACATATTGTAAATGTATAGTTTGATGAATTTTTATAACCTAAAGATACCTATGTAACTAGCACCTTGATCAAGAAACAAAACATAACTGCTACTCTTAGTGCTTGTATCTAAACTAAACATCGGGCTCTATCCACCTAGCTAAATTTTAGTTGAATATTATGTAATTATTTAGACTTAAAAACTGTGTGACGAACAAGACTACTTAGTATTTATGCAAAATATCCAGGTAGTTATATTATTTTTACCTTTGGCATACTAACTATGGCATACGACTATTCAATTTAATTCTACAGAATTTTAAATGTCTAGTGTTTCATTAGTTGACTTCGTGATTGCTGAAAAAAGACCTAGATTGTTTTCTGAGTGCTATCCTGATTTTTCTGATTAACTACATTGCTTGGACAGTGACTGACATTCAAAGCTGATTTGACTGGCTCCTTAAGTTTCTCTGTTTTGAGCTTCTGGGATTACAAAACTCAATCATATGCGGATAATTTGCCATTCATACTGACAGTTCTGTCAGGTCAGCTGGCGTGATTATCATGCATGCTGCAAGAGCGTTGTTATTGCTAGGTGTTTGGTTTTCTTCTTTTCACCCCTTCTTGAAATCCAGGTAGAAGCTGTGCTCTCTGAAGGCGTAAAGCTAGAACGTCAGTCTGACACTTCCACTTGGCTTTAGTTTCTCTGTTGAGTTTCCATCCATGTGTGCTGAGCTGTTCCAGTCACAGCCCCAAACTCAGTGTTTTTTAGTAATGTTTTGTCAGAGAAAGGTCTGTCCTCTTTGGTGAGATTGAAATGAGTAATACACTCTCGACAGTATTGGCAAGTGGCTTTCACGGTCCATGGCAGATCTAATGAGCTACATCTGCCTGCTTGGAAAATTCAGCATTCAGTGGTCTGAAAGGATCCCTGGAATATGGACTTTAGTGCCTGCATGCATTAAAACAACAACAACAACAGTAACAACACAAACTTATAAATATACTATAAATTGCTCTGTAAGCTATTTTGTAACCTAACATTCAAAGGTTTTTAGTTTCGACTGCAATAATTAGTTTTTGCAGAAACCTGGGAAAATGAATGATATGAACTATTTGACAAAACTAGTTTTGCATAAGACAATGAATTTATGATATGCTTGTTCTGCAAAGTCAGTTGTACATTCATATTTAAGAGTAAGGAAATTATATAAAACTGCATTCTACAATGTTGATTATGTACATTAATCTTTTCTGAGGCCATCACCTTCTTTCTGCCTATACAACTAGGGATACCATGAAATGGGAATAAATTGTGATGCATGTAAGTATATAAAGAGTATGCTAGATTTGTGGTTCAGTAGACCATCTAGTATATAAGCACAGTTATTCCTAAGGATCAGGGTTTCAACTTCACTTATTTCTGTTATTCCAATATGGACAGTGATCTCTTATATTTATAATGCTCATGTAGAAAAGTAACTAGACTATTTTGTCTGAGTTCATGTGAGGTAAGTGTTCCATCTCAAAGTTGAATGAAACCCTGTTTATGGTATCTTATTAATCTAATTAAATTGCTTTAATGTATCAGTTTCAAGAAAGTTTTCTCTTGAAATGGCTTGATTATTCAGGGAGACATTTGGGGGTTATATAGGTGATTATTTTTATATCAACTATAAGAATGGCTCAAGCAAAACATTTCCTGACATTTGTAAGCAAAACTGCCTACCTTTGAAAGCCAGTTTTTGCCTTCCTGTGAAAAAAGGGGACTGTCATTGCCCTTGAGAAAGAAGATGTAGGTACAAAGAAGTACAAACAGAGACAAGTCCTTCAATAGCATTGCACAGATTAGTGTATTCACTATTGGGCGTTGTAATCGTTATTGCTATAAAATTCACATGCTAGCTTGTCTGCTAGCATGTGAACTTTCCTCATTTGCAAGTAGATACCAGTTCTTTGACTTTAATATGAGAATCTAGATTCAAGAAGGCATGAATCTGATAGAGCTCTTGTGGTGCGTGGACTGATTTAGGGCATACAGAGAATCTGCAAATAATGCAGAACAAGAGTAAAAAAAATGAGCCTCTAAAACAGGATCAGGATAGGAATGTCTTCCTTGTGCATACTTTTTCTCTAGTAAGGAGCTTGTAAGTTAACATCAGAATGACATTCCGTATTTATAATTGGAATATGTTTGTTGTAAATTAGTTGATGAGTAAAGTTAAGAAACAAAAGGAGTGGAAAATTGTGACTTTTCCAAGAACAGAATCTGTAAAAAGCTAAGGTAGAGAGAAAAACAAGGAGGACAGTAGTAGAATTAAGGGATCTTCACTAAGACCATAAGTTGCATAAACCCCCTTGTTTTTTTTCGGTACCTCTTCTCATTGTCTTCTTTGTGACCCAATTTCTTTTTTTCTTTTTTTCTTTTTTTTTTTTTTAATTTTTAGATGGAGTCTTGCTCTGTCGCCCAGACTGGAGTGCAGTGGCGTGATCTCAGCTAACTGCAACCTCCACCTCCCGGGTTCAAGTGATTCTCCTGCCTCAGCCTCTGAGTATCTGGGATTACAGGTGCGTGCCACCACGCCCAGTGAATTTTTTGTATTTTTATTAGAGACAGGGTTTCACCGTGTTAGCCAGGATGGTCTCAATCTTCTGACCTCATGATCCACCCGCCTCTGCCTCCCAAAGTGCTGGGATTACAAATGTGAGCCACTGTGCCTGGCTGTGACCCAATGTTTTTACAAATTTTCATTGAGATATAATTCATATGCCATATAATTCACGCATCTGAAACATATAGTGCAGTGATTTTTTGGTCTGTTCACAGAGTTGTGCAATCATCACTACAATCAGTTTTTTAAAAAATGTATTACCCCAAAAAGAAACCCTAAACTCATTAGCAGTCACTCTTTATTCTCCCTAAAATGCTCCAGCCCTAGGCAACCACTAATCCATGTGATCCAAGTTTTAAAAGTTGTTGATTTGAAATTCCCTGCTGTCTTCCAAGGACATTCTAATTCAAACCATGTGATTGATTACACAGGTACAATCAGAAAACTGACTACTCTCTTTGTTGAGACAAGTCTTGTAAATCAAAGGGAGTGACACATAACTGCATTCTTAGATATATATAATTATATATAGCTTCTTAAACATGCTTTTCAAAAGGTTATTTTTTATCATAGATACAGACTTGTTAAATATGCCCCCTCCCTCATCCCTGACTCTGATCCTTAACTTAAAGATTCTGAATATTGATTGTCTGAGTCTTAGAGTTTTTGGAGTAAGAGATTCTGATTCATTCTGACAGCACTCACAAGACACTAATGTATAACTCAGAAAACAAATTATTCAATATAATATAAAATGTATTTGCCCAGGGGATTAAACACTGTATCCTCTAAACAGCACATTCTCTTCCTATAAGTAAGCCATAGGGTAAGCCAAAATATTATCAGTAAATTGTCTTGTACATTTGGAACCAGAACTAGGGGGCTAGTTATATGATTCAAACGGTGAAAGGCTCTACTGTCTTACAATCAGATAGTGATAGGCAGAATATTGGCCCCTCTAACAACCTTCATGTCCTAATCCCCATGATCTGATTATATAGCAAGAAGAACTTTGTAGATGTGATTAAGTCAGGGACCTTTAGTTGGGGAGATGATGGTGGGTTATCTGGGTAGGCCTAATCTAATCACATGGGTCCTTAAAATTGAAGAACCTTTTTGTGATGAAAAGGAGATGAAACTATGGAAGAACCAGAGAAGCATCAGCTTGAGCAGGACTCAACTGATTATTGCTGGCTTTGAAGACAGGAAGAGGAGCCATGAGCCAGGGAATGCTGGTGGCCTCCAGAAGCTGGAAAAGGAAAAGAAGTAGATTGTGCTCTAGCCCCTTCAGAAAGGAATGCAGCACTGTGACACCTTGATCTCACTTCAGTGGACTCGTTTCAGACTTCTGAGCCAAAACACTGTAAGATAATAAATGTATGTTGTTTTAAGTCACTAAATTTGTGTTAATTTGTTACAGCAGCAGTAGAAAACGGATGAACAAACCTCTAGATTTCCTCCTGCGTGAATCCAGTTGGTGAGTCTCAGGCAAGCACAACCTCTTAGAACAGTGCATGAGGGAGCCTTTCCTATGTTTGCTTCGATGGCTGTCTTTTCTCTGTATCTCAAGTGCCTTTCCTAAAGCCCTTTCTTAAGTAACTTATTTATTAAAACACATTTAATAAAAACACAGACTTAAGAGTTAGATGGATCTAGGTTTGAATTCTGCCTCTGCCATTTTACTAACTGGATATCTTTAGACAGATGACTTAATATTCTAAGCCTTGTTTTTTTTACGGGCAAAATGGGACTGATACCTACATTTAAAGGTTGCTTTGAGGATACATTGAGATTATATATGTAAAGTAGCACAATGCCTTATGTATAGTGAGCACCTAATAAATGATAACTGTTATTCTCTCTTAAAGGCTAAAAGTGGAGTTTGTCAATGGCATGCATTCTAACTCTTGATCAGATATAAATATACTAAGAAATATTGGTACAGCTATTGTGTTTAGGGGAATATTCTACAGAATTCTCCTCATAACCCTCTGGCTGTTGACATTGAGCCTTCTTACCCAAAGGCTTGTTTTTTGAAGCTTTAATGAGTAGGTTACAACCACCTTTGGTTTATGGTGCAATATGTTACACCTTTTAATACTCCCTTTCTTCTTAGCGCTAATGTGCAAGAGAATACATTAAGGAAAACCTGGAATTCTGTTTCTACAATTTAAAAATTCCTAATAACTGGAATTTTTCTTCAATTTTTAAAATCCCTAATGCCTGGCAAACAGCTGACACATAATAGGCAGCAATGAATGTTTATGGAACTGAACTAAACTTAGTTCTAAGCAGTTATTCTTTCACAACCTGTTTTGAATTCATCACTTTTGTTACCCTTAGTTTTCTTGCCTAGCTTATTGCAGCAGCTTTTAAACTGCTGTTCTTTCTGTACTTTGTCTTTTCCCTCTTTGATATGGTTTAGCTGGGTCCCCACCCAGATCTCATTTTGAATTCCCATGGGTTGTGGGAGAGACCCACTGGGAGGTGGTTGAATCATGGGGACCGGCCTTTCTTGTGCTGTTCTCATGATGGCGAATGAGTCTCACAAGATCTGACAGTTTTAAAAAATAGCTTCCCTGCACAGTCTCTCTTCTCTTGTCTGCCACCATGTGAGACGTGCCTTTTACCTTCCGCCATGGTTGTAAGGCCTTCGCAGCCATGTAGAAATGTAAGTCCATTAAACCTTTCTTTTGTAAATTGCCCAGTCTCGGGTATGTCTTCATTGGCAGCATGCAAATGGATCAATTGATCTTCCACAGTGCCACCCACCTAGGCAAAGACTACTGTACATTATATCCTCTCCTACCTACTCCTCTTTGTATCTGTTCCATTGCATATCGCATAATGGCCTTATTGTTTAACCCACTGCTTCCCAACTTTTTATGGCATGATACACTTAGACAGTGATGATATTTGTGTGACACACTGGGGTAGCAGGACAGCCACCTTGTGGCTAGAGGTTTTGACCTCAAGGGCTGATGAGATCACTATCTCAGTACACCTGTCACCCAATTTAGGCACACTAATATGCCTTGGCATGCCCGTTGGGAAGGTCTGTTTAATCTAGCATTTGAAACTAATTGTGATGGGAATTCATTCTGTCTTTTACATAGATATTTAATGAGCACCTACTGTGTGCCTTATAAGTTCTAGAGGAAGGAATTAAGAGGACTAAGGAATTAAGAGGTTCTATAGGAACCCTCACTTCCAGGCAGATAGATGTGTAATGGCCTCCAAATAGGCCTTCTGTACTCCTCTCCTACCTTTGCTCCTGTCTTTGACTGTTCTGAATAACCTGCACCTCCTTCATCATCATCTGCTACAGTTAAAATATGGTAGTTTTATATGTCGTACTCTTTTTCATTTCCTTATACCACTAACACATTTAGTTTATTGCCCTCTATAAAGCATTGTTTCTTTCTTTATGTTCTTATTTCATTACTTCCTATCTTGTATTTATCATTTTTCCCTTATGTACCTATTGTTCCTATCATGTTTATTACTACTTACCAAAGTATTTACCCTGCTTCCTCTCCTAACAACTTTATCATATAAATTCTGAGAAATATTTAATACTTACACAATATAAAATAATATTCATTGTGCAGATATATTATCAGGTAATAACAAATGTCTTTTGAACTGATACTTGGACCAGGTATTATTCTAATAGCTTTACATATATTTTATATATGTAATCTTCATAATAGCCCTGTAAGTCTAAAGTATTGTTATGTTTCCATCTAACAAACTGAGACATAGATAAGTAACTTGCCAAAAGTTATATAGCTATTAAGTATCGATGATGTGATTGAAATGTAATCGGTTAGTACAAGCAATCTTGATATATCAGCTCATGCTGATAACCATTCTGTTACACTGTGCTGTGACAAAATAATTTATATATGGGTGAGCAGACCAGGAGGTATTAATACTTAATACTAAACATTCCCTCTAAGGTGAGATAGGCTATTTTATAGGGGTGAAAGAAATTGTAGTCCTAAGCAACATACGATCTAGAGGGCATGATAATACACAATCAACAAATGCTCAGTATTATAAAAATCAAAAGGTAGTGAGAATATTATTTGTGGATCATCTACTATATGAGCCAAGAAGTGAACTGGGTGTTTCACATATATTATCTCATTGAAGCCTTGCAATAACACTTGAGTAATTGCTTTTATTTCTATTTTATACATGAGGAAAAATTATCTCAAATAGATTCAGTGACTTGCCCAAGAGTTACTAAGCTAGGAAATGGCAGAGCTGAAGTTAGAACTTTGTCATGTCTCCCCTGTTTTCTATTCATTGTGCTGTACTGCCTCTCTGACAATAGGATGTCCTGGCAGAAGGGCAGGACAAGTAAAGCAAGCTATTGCTAGAATGTAGTTAGAGCTGTGCTTAATTTGGGAAAACAGTTTTGTGACGATGTTAATTTGCCCTTCAAATTAGTGTTTGAGGAAGGAGCATAGCCAGTATTCTGAAATAAACCCAGTAAAAGCAACATTCATTGTTGCTAAACATTACCTTGTGATCGTGGCTTTCTCTTTGTGCTTCAGCTGTATCTTCTACAACATATATGTGGCTAATAGGCATCTATAGCCAAAGATGTTTTATGATGTTAGGAGTAGTGTTTGGACTCTGGAAGTACTACATAAATACTATTTTTTAGTTCCTAGTCTCAACACTGACATTTGACTTCATGTTTTATCTTTATAGCATCACACTTTTACTTTGCTTTGTCTCTCTTCTTCTTCTGACACTGACAAAGAGATCTGTTCTTAGAGAACTGACTCTGAAGGTGACAACTCTTCGTTGTATCTCAGTGGCTTAGGCTCCACATGCAGTTTCTTCTCTGTCTTTAATTAAACTTGTTTTTTCAATGTTGTAGCTGGGAGCGCTGTGTTGACACAACTCACTCTTGTAAAGAACAGATTAAAATGTCAGTGTTCTAATGTTCTCATCTGTGGGAAAAAGAAAATATTTGGGATATTTTATTTATAACTTTTAAAAGACTCCTTGGTGGAGAAAGATTACTTGTGAGATGGAAAACCATTTGACAGTTAAAGGGACCGAGCTCTCTAATATTAGTATAACCAAAAACAGAGAAAAATATGAAAGCTTACTAAGACTATTTCCTTTGGATTTAGAACACATCCTTCTCTCCATTCCTTCTTAATTTTCACTTCATTGTGTCTTTTAATTCCCTAGTGTTTTGCTTAATCCTTCCAGATGCTGTGCATGCAGAGTATTGACAGTTTCCGCAAAGGCAGTTAGTCAGTCATTACAGTAAACACATATATCACACGGAAGAGGACTACTAGTCAAGGGAAATGGAGTTGGTATATTGAGCCTTTAACCTTCAAATCTTAAGTCTGAATGTATCTATTTTTACAATGAATCATTAACATTTGTTAGCTGTTTGTTGGTAAATAGGCCAGCAAATTCAACATGCCACAGTTTGAGACCCTTTTTTGACTATAAGGCATTCACAGAGTATAAACCACATAATTTAGCACTGTGTGCAAATTTTAGAAGTCATAGTAAAGAGATGAGCTTGCTGCAGATTGATAAGGTAGAGACTTAGTAATAGACACAAAGACTTTAAGGGCATTTACAATGTATTTGGAGTGTTTGTAAGTGTCTATATTCATTGATTATCTAATCCTCACAACCCTATGAGTAGATAAGATTATCTCCATTTTACAGATGAGAAAACTGAGGCCTACAAATGTAAAGGGATTTGTCCAAGGCAACCCAAAAAGTGGAGAGGTAGGACTTGAATCCAGGGAATCTGGTTCTGTAAACTATTCTATTAGACAGTTTCTGAAAATTTATTAACTTTTGGTGCTGTACAGTTGGGAGCTTTTACTTTCTGGTGGTATTGTTAACCAACATGTTAATATTGGGTAGATGAAGAAGATAAACATTAAAATAACAAGGGAATTTATTTATGTTCATACATTAATAGTAGGTGGTGACCAGGCAAAATGCCTGGTCTTCTTTGAGTATATCTTAATTAGTAAAGGAATTATGAACTGTTCTCGTTTGCCCATATAAAGGCAAAAGGCAGCTTTCTAGAAAGGCACACATTAGTATTTCAAGTGCCCACTCCAAACTCCTGGTTTTGGAAGTTAGCTGCCCTCTAGCAGAGCATCTCCCTTTCATACCTTATTTAGAGATTTGCCTGGTTTGAGTTGTCCCCTGGGTTAACAGCTGTGGAATCTGAGTTTCTTTGGCATTGCTCCCTTCTATGTAAATTACAGATGTTCTCTAATGCCCTTTTGGACTGCTTTTGGAAAAAGAGGAAAAAGAAAAAGCTTTTTTCTCTTTAAAGGGATCTATCTTAGGTTCCGAGTAGGAGGAAATACATTTACTGAGTTTTTCCCCTTTATGTTTCTCTTCAATCTTTAAAAGTACTTTCTGCAGCCCTGGTGCTATGGGATCAATTTGTTGGCAAGGGTTATTCAAACATGAGCAGAATTTGTGTCCTCTTTAGATTAAAGCACTAAAGCCAACAATAACAATTTTCGTGTGGGAACCGGTGCTTGATATCCAAGTCAGGCTATAGTTGGTGGTCTGTAATTTACTCTAGAATAAAAATATGCATTTGAGGGGAGAGAAGGTCTTTTCCTAGGTTTTTGTTTATTTGGCTTCAGTTTTATGCTTTTTGTGACTTATTAAAAACCTACTGTTTTTAAATAGAAGTTGTTCTAGAGGTGTTTTTTTGCCTTTTGATTTGGAAGGTTTAAGGTTGAGTACTGGAAATGAGACATATAATAAAGTTCTTTAAAAATTTAACATTTATATTATGATATAACTTATAAACAAGAAAACAAATCTCAAGAATATAACTCAATGAATTTTTGCATATATGTAATTCAGTTCTTTCTTCTTCACTTCCATTTTGATTAACTTTTACTCTTTTTTTTTTTTTGAGACAGAGTCTCGCTCTGTCGCCCAGGCTGGAGTGTAGTGGCGTGATCTCAGCTCACTGCAAGCTCCGCCTCCTGGGTTCATGCCATTCTCCTGCCTCAGCCTCCTGAGTAGCTGGGACTATAGGTGCTTGCCACCACGCCCCGCTAATTTTTTGTATTTTTAGTAGAGACAGGGCTTTACCACGTTAGCCAGGATGGTCTCAGTCTCCCGACCTTGTGCTCCACCCACCTCGGCCTCCTAAAGTGCTGGGATTAGTGAGCCACCGTGCCGGGCCCCAACTTTTACTCTTTTAACCCCCATTGTTGGAGAGAAATATTACATTATTGTGAAGACTGCTACTTAGTTCATACTTTGGGATTTCAACCTCATTTGGACCCCACCCAATACTGTGTGCAGTTACTTCAAACCTTTTTCACTATCTCCAGGACTTCTTTCTTTTGTTCATTCTTTTTATTTTATTTTATTTTATTTATTTTTTTGAGGTAAGATCTCACTTTGTCACCTAGGCTGGAGTGCAGTGACTCAATCATGGCTCACTGCTGCCTCGACCTTCTTGGCTTAGATGATTTTCCCACCCTCAGCCTCCCAAGAAGCTGGGACTACAGGCATATGCCATAATACCTGCCTAATTTTGTTTCTTTTTTCTTTTTTTTTTTTTTTTTTTTGAGACCAAGTTTCGCTCTTGTCCAAGCTGAAGTGCAATGGTGTGATCTCGGCTCACCGCAAACTCTGCCTCCCAGGTTCAAGCAGTTCTCCTGCCTTAGCCTCCCGAGTAGCTGGGATTACAGGCCTGTGCCCGGCTACTTTTGTGTTTTTAGTAGAGGTGGAGTTTCTCCATGTTGGTCAGGCTGGTCTTGAACTGCCAACCTCAGGTGATCCACCCACTTTGGCTCCCCAAAGTGCTGAGATTAACAGGCATGAGCCACTGCACCCAGCCTTTTTTTTTTTTTTTTTTTTTTTTTTTTTTTGAGATTGTGTTTCGCCGTATTGCCTAGGCTGATATCCAACTCCTGGGTTCAAGCAATCCACCTGCCTCGGCTTCCCAAAGTGCTGGGATTACATGGGATTACACATATGCGCCACCACACCCAGCCTCCAGTGCTTCTTTGTTACTATTTTCTTGTTAGCTTTTACGAGATAGCTTATCTCTTACTTCACCAAGAAAGTAGAGGCATTCTGAGGCCGGGCGCAGTGGCTCAAGCCTGTAATCCCAGCACTTTGGGAGGCCGAGATGGGCGGATCACGAGGTCGGTAGATCGAGACCATCCTGGCTAACACGGTGAAACCCCGTCTCTACTAAAAAAATATATACAAAAAACTAGCCGGGCGAGGTGGTGAGCGCCTGTAGTCCCAGCTACTCGGGAGGCTGAGGCAGGAGAATGGCGTAAACCCAGGAGACGGAGCTTGCAGTGAGCTGAGATCCAGCCGCTGCACTCCAGCCTGGGTGACAGAGCGAGACTCCATCTCAAAAAAAAAAAACAAAAAAATAGAGCTTTCTGGAGGGAACTCCCTTTGCTCCTGCTAGGCACCCTTGTCACTCCTCAATATTTAGGAACAGTACCCATAACTATCCTTCTTTTCCTTTCTCCTGTTAAAGCTGTGCTCTCATACCCTTCTGTCTTCTCAGTGACTGACATTATCTGTTTATCACTTTTCCCCATTAGCCTCTGTATTGACTTATTTTTCTCAGGATATATGCGTGATTGAGACTTCTCAGTTAAAAAATAAAAACAAAATAATATAAAATTTGCCTTTGACTTTGTGCCACCGTTACTATCCCCACTTCAAAATCAAGCTTCCTAACTCTCACTATTTTTACTTCCTCATCTCTCATTGGCTCTTGTTCAGCTATAGGTTGGATTCCCCCTACCCCCAACCTTTCTCCACTGAAACTGCTTTTGCAAAAATCACGTGACCTTTGCCAAATCCAGTATATACCTTTTTGTCCTTCTTAACTTCCTTGATATTATTCCTCTAATTTTTCTTTCTTCCTCTGTAATCCTCAGAATCCTTTTGAGAGTTCCAGTTACTTTGCCTATCTCTTATATGTAGGAGTTTTCCAGAATTTTATCTTCATCTGGCTTTACTTCTATCTTATGCTTCTTGTAAGCAATCTGGTCCACATACACAAGGTTTTAGTTACTGCCTCTTCCTCCTATATCATGATGCTTACTAACTATTCTGAAACTCACTTTTGATCTCCAACTTAATAGAACCAACTTTTCATCTGACAGTTTTGTGTTTGGATGTGTTGTAGGCATATATGAAAAACTGACATCGTTATCTTTCCTCAGCATGTCCCTATTCCAAAACTAACCTGTTTCCCTTGTTGTATTCTCTGTCCTGGTTGGTGACACCTTCTTCGCCAGTCACTAAGCTCTTGGGGGGTACAGAGCTACAAAGACATTATGAAATAAAGTCCTTACCCTCAATCGCAGAGACTAATGGGGGAGACAGACACATGAACAGACAAGTACACTACATTAGAATGTAGTAAATACAATGATAAAGGTATGCACTATGTATATTTGTAACACAAAAAAGGACATTAAACTCAAATTGTGGATTGAAGAAAAGTTTAGGAGAAGGTGATGCCCAAGTGAAGTCCTCAGAAATAGGGTCCATGATTCCTCCCTTTCCCGTTTTTTTCCCTCCACTATTTGCTGAATCCCATTAATTCTTAACTCTTAATATCTTCCAAGTTTGTCCCATCTTTTCCATCACATCTGTTACTGCTTTAGTTCAGGCATCGTGGGATTACTTCAGCAATTTCCTAATGCCCTTCCTTTCTCCATTCTCATGATTTCCCCCTAATCTGTTATCCACATTGATATTACAGTAGTCTTTATTTTGTACAAAACTGATCATGTCCTTCACAGGTTAAATCTTTAGCAGCTTTCCATTGTTTTAGAAATATTACTCTTCAGTTACGTTTCTAACTAAAACGACCATTTCTAAGTGGTCCCTTTGAGTGCTGGCCCTGCCTCTTGCTTCATCTCATTGTTAGTGGTGGTGTTGTTTTAAGGGCTTTATTGAGATAAGATTCCTATGCCATATACCATTCATTTAAAGGGCACAATTCATGGCTGGGAGCAGTGGCCCACACCTGTAATCCCAGCACTTTGGGAGGCTGTGGTGGGTGGATCACTTGAGCCCAGGAGTTTGAGACCAGCCTGGGCAACATGGCGAAATCACATCTCTACAAAAAATACAAAAATTAGCCAGGTGTGGTGGTGTGTGCCTGTAGTTTCAGCTACGTAGGAGGCTGAGGTGGGAGGATCGTTTGAGCCAAGGTGGTCGAGGCTACAGTGAGCCAAGATCGCGCTACTGCACTCCAGCCTGGGTGACAGAGCAAGACTCTATCTCAAAAAATTTTTTTAAGTTTACAATTCAGTGGTTTTTAATATATTCACAGAATTGTCCAGGCATCACCAGAATCCACTTTAGGATACTTTCATCACCACAGAAAGAAGCCTCACCAACCATACCCATTAACAGTCACTCCCCATGTCACCCCACTTCACCCCTAGGCAACTAGTAAGCTACTTTTTATTTCTATAGATTTGCCTATTCCGGGCATTTCATATAAATAGAATCATGCAACATGTAGTCTTCACTTAGCATAATGTTTTCCAGATTCGTCCATGTTGTAGCATGTATTAGTACTTCCTTTTAATTGCTGCATAATATTTCATTCTATAAATATATTACATTTTATTTATCCATTCAGTACATTTGAATGGTTTCTACCTTTTGGCTCTTATGAATAACGTTACTGTGAAATTCATCTGAAAGTTTTTGTTTACATGTATAGTTTTTTTCTCTTGGGTATAGACATAGGAGTAGAATTGCCAGGGTATGTGGTAACTCTATGTTTAACTTCTTGAAGAACTGCCAGACATTTTTCCAAAGCAGATGTACAATTTTACTTCCTCACCAGCAGTGTATAAGGGTTCCACTTATCCCACATCCTTGACAACACTTCTTTTTCTTTTCCTTTTTTTTTTAATATAGGCCATGCTAATGACTGTGAAGTAGTATATCATGGTAATTTTGATTTGATTTTCCCTGATGACTAAGCATATTGAGCTTTTTTTTTTTTTTTTTTTTTTTTTGAGATGGAGTCTCTGTTGCCCAGGCTGGAGTGCAGTGGTGCCATCACAGCTCACTGCACCCTCCGCCTCTCCAGTTCAAGCGATTCTCCTGCCTCAGCCTCCAGAGTAGCTGGAAATACAGGCACCCGCCAGCCCCACCTGGCTAATTTTTGTATTTTTACCGTGTTGTTTTGCCGTGTTGGCCAGGCCGGTCTCGAATTTCTGACCTCAGGTGATCCGCCCCCCGCCCTTGCCCTCCCAAAATTCTGGAATTACAGGTGTGAGCCACCATGCCCGGCCTGAGCATTTTTTTTTTTAATGTGCATGTTGAGCATTTGTATATCCTCTTTGAAGAAAAGAGTTTCGCTCTGTCACCCATACTGGAGTATAGTGGCACACTCTTGGCTCACTACGACCTTCATCTCCTAGGTCCAAGTGATTCTGCTGCCTCAGCTTCCCGAGTAGCTGGGATTACAGATGCCCACCACCACACCTGGCTAATTTTTGTAGTTTTTTAGTAGAGACGGGGTTTCACCGTGTTGACCAGGCTTGTCTCGAACTCCTGGTCTCAAGTAATCCGCCGGCGTCGGTCTCCCAAAGTGCTGGGATTACAGGTGTGAGCCACTGCGCCTGGCCAAAAATTCAGTTTTTAAAAAAAACTATCAAGTTATAGCAGTTCTTTTTATGTTCTGTATACTAGTTTTTTTATCAGATATATAATTTGCAAATATTTTTTCTCCATCTGTGAGGATATCTTTTCTTTTTCTTGATAGTATCCTTTGAGGCATAAAGGATTTTAATATTGATGAATCCCAAAATACTAGTCATTTCTTTTGTACTATGTGATTTTGGTCTCACAGCTAAGAAACCATTGCCCAACCGAAGGTTACAAATTTTACACCTATATATTTTACTAAGAGTTTTATACTTGTAGTTCCTTGTATTTAGATCTATGATCTATTTGGAATCAATTTTTGTGTGTGGTGTGAGGAAGGAGCCTAACTTCATTCTTCTGCAAATAGATACTCAGCTGCTCCAGGGCTATTTGTTGAAGACTATTTATCCCCCATTGAATTATCTTGGCACTTTTGTTAAAAAATAAATATATATATATATATATATAGAGAGAGAGAGAGAGAGAGAGAGAGAACAGCCTTGAACTCCCAGGCTCCAGCAATTCTCCTGCCTCGTCCTTCCAAATAGCTGGGAATACAGGCCCATGCCACCACATTCAGCTAATTAAAATATATATATATATATATATTGACTATAAATGTAAAGGATTATTTATAGACTCTCAATTTTATTCACTTGATCTATATGTCTGTCCTTACACTAGTACCACTTTATTACTGTATCTTGTAGTAAGTTTTGAAATTGGAAGATGTGGGCCGGGCGCGGTGGCTCAAGCCTGTAATCCCAGCACTTTGGGAGGCCGAGACGGGCGGATCACGAGGTCAGGAGATCGAGACCATCCTGGCGAACACAGTGAAACCCCGTCTCTACTAAAAAATACCAAAAAAAAACTAGCCGGGCGAGGCGGCGGGCGCCTGTAGTCCCAGCTACTCGGGAGGCTGAGGCAGGAGAATGGCGTAAACCCGGGGGGCGGAGCTTGCAGTGAGCTGAGATCCGGCCACTGCACTCCAGCCCGGGCGACAGAGCCAGACTCCGTCTCAAAAAAAAAAAAAAAAAAAGAAATTGGAAGATGTGAATCCTTCGATTTTGTTGTTCTTAGGATAGTTTTGGCTTTTCTGGGTTGCTTTCATTTCCCATACAAATTTTAGGATAAGTTTCTAAATTTCTAGGAAAAAGGTAGCTGGGATTTTGTTTTTTTGTTTTTGTTTTTTGTTTTTTTTTTTAAACGGAGTCTTGCTCTGTTGCCCAGGCTGGAGTGCAGTGGAGCGATCTCAGCTCACTGCGAGCTCTGCCTCCCAGGTTCATGCCATTCTCATGCCTCAGCCTCCCGAGTAGCTGGGACCACAGCTGCCCACCACCATGCCCGGCTAATTTTTTGTATTTTTAGTAGAGATGGGTTTTCACCATGTTAGCCAGGATGGTCTTGATCTCCTGACCTCGTGATCCGCCCACCTCAGCCTCCCAAAGTGCTAGGATTACAGGCGTGAGCCACTGCGCCCGGCCGAATAGCTGAGATTTTTATACAGATTGAGTTAAAATCATAGATCAATTTGAAGAGCATTTTCATCTTAATATTAAGTGATCTAATCCACAAACATCAGATGCCTTTTCATTTATTTTAGATTTTCTTTGTTGTTGTTTTCAACAATATTTTGTAGTTTTCTGGTATTTTTGTTTTTGGTTTTGAGACAGGGTCTTACTCTGTCACCTAGACTGGAGTTCAGTGGCACGATCATGGTTCATTGCAGCCTTGAACTCCCAGGCTCCAGCGATTCTCCTGCCTCGTCCTTCCAAATAGCTGGGAATACAGGCCCATGCCACCACATCCAGCTAATTAAAAAAAATAATAACAAAATTGTAGAGATAGGATCCTACTATGTTGCCCAGACTGGTCTTAAACTCCTGGACTCAAGCAATCCTCCCACCTTGGCCTCCCAAAGTGCTCAGATTATAGGCCTGAGCCACCGTGCCTGGCCTGTAGTTTTCATTGTAAAAGTTTTAAAATCTTTTGTTAAATTTATTTCAAAATATTTTATTCTTTTTGATGGTATTGTAAATGGAATTACAATATAATTAATTTCATTTTTGGACTCTTCATTTCAAGTTTATAGAAATACAATTGATTTTTGTATGTTGATCTTGTATAATGCAACCTTGCTGAAGTGACTTATTAGATCTAATAGGTTTTTAGTATATTCTTTAGGATTTTTTGATATCCAATAAGATCATATCATCTGCATGGAGGGATAGTTTTATATTTTGCTTCCAACCTAGATGTGTATTACTTCATTTTCTTGCATAATTTCCCTGGCTAGAGCTTCTGGTGCAGTGTTAAATGCAAATGGTGAGAGTGGTCTTCCTTGCCTTTTTTACTTTTCTTAGGGGGAATTCATTCAGTCTTTCACCAATATGTAAAATGTTAGCTGTATGTTTTTCTGAGTCTTTTTTCCAGATTAAGTTCTCTACTACTAGTTTGTTGAATGTATTTTATCATGAAAGGGTCCTAGATTTTGAGAAATGCTTTTTCTATTTCTATTTAGATGATCATGTGGAGTTTGCCCTTTATTCTATTGAGGTGGTGTTTTACATGAATTGATTTTCAGATGTTGAGTCATTATTATATTCCTGGGATATCTCTCACTTGGTCATCATGTATAGTCCTTTTTGTGTGCTTCTGGGTTAGACTTTCTAGTATTTGTAAAGGATTTTTGTATCTATATTAGCAAGAGGTATTAGCGTGTAGTTTCTTTTGTGTGATGTCTTTGTATGATGTTGTTATCATGGTAATATTGGCCTCTTACAATGAGTTGGGACATGTTCTCTGCTCATGAATTTTGGAAGAGTTTGTGAAGACTTAGTATTACTTTTTTTTTTTTTTTTTCCAAAGTTGTGGTAGAATTTCCAGGTTAAGTCATCTGAACCTGGGCTTGTAAGAAGTTTTTAAGTTACTAATTAAGTTTCTTGTTATACGTAGCTATTTGATGTTCTATTTTTTTCTTAATTCAGTTTCCAGAAGGAATAGTTTGTGTCTTTCTAGGGATTTTTCCATTTCATTCAAATTATCTAATTAGTTGGTATATAATTATTCGTAGTATTTCCTTCTAATCCTTTCTGTTTCTGTATGGTCAATAGTGATACATCATGTTTTATTCCTGATTTTAGTAACTTAAGTCCCCTGTCATTTTTGTTTTTGTTGTTGTCATGGTGGTGGTGGGTTCTGTTTTTGTTTTGTGGGGTTTTTTGTTTTGTTTTGGTTTGGTTTGGTTTTTTGTTGTTGTTTTGTTTTTGCTATGGACTCTCACTCTGTCACCTAGGCTGGAGTGTAGTGGTACAATCATGGCTCACTGCAACCTCTGCCTCCCAGGCTCAAGGGATCCTCCCATGTCAACCTCCCAAGCAGCTGGGACCACAGGCCGACGCCACCACACCTGGCTAATTTTTTGTGGTTTTTTTTAATAGAGACAGGATTTCGCCATGTTGCTCAGTCTGGTCTCGAACTTAGGAGCTCAGGCGATCCACCTGCCTCAGCCTCCCAAAATGCTGGGATTATAGGCATGAGCCACCGTGCCCCACCTCCTGTTTTGTTTTTTTCCTGATCAGTCTAGCTGAAGTTTTGCCAATTTTGTTGCTCCTCTTAAAGAAGCAACCTTTGGTTTTGTTAATTTTGTCCGATTTTTTTCTATTTCTATTAATTTGGTTAATTTTTAATCTTTTTTATTTCATTTTTTTTGCTTGCTTTAGGTTTAGTTTCCTCTTTTTTCTTGAGTCTTAATGCAGAAGTTTGACTTACTGATTTGAGATCTTTTTTCTTATTTAATATAGGCTTCATAGCTATATACTTAGTATTTTTAGTTATATCCCATACATTTTGCTCTTTTTTTAATTTTTCTTAAAGTATTTTCTAATTTCTTTTGTTATTTTGTTTTTAATTAATTGCCTAAGAGTGTGTTGTTATTTTGCATGTATTTGCATATTTCCCAAGTTTGCTTCTGTTACCTGTTTCTAATTTCAATTTACTGTATATGACTTCAGTCGTTTTAAATTTATTGAGACTTATTTTATGGCCTGATATATGTCCTATTCTGGAGAATGTTTCATGTGCACTTAAGAAGAATGTGTATGCTGCTGTGGGCTAGAGTGTTATATAGATGTCTGTTAGTTCCCTTTTTCTTTCTTCTTTTGAGAGGGAGTCTCCCTCTGTTGCCCAGGCTGGAATGCAGTGGCGCGATCTCAGCTCAATGCAAGCTCCGCCTCCCGGTTCAAGGCGTTCTCCTGCTTCAGCCTCTCCGAGTAGCTGGGACTACAGGCGCCCGCCACCGCGCCTGGCTAATTTTTTTTTTTTTTTTTTTTTTGTATTTTTAGTAGAGACGGGGTTTCACCGTGTTAGCCAGCATGGTCTCGATCTCCTGACCTTATGATCCGCCCACCTTGGCCTCCAAAAGTGCTGGGAGCCACTGCGCCCGGCTAGTTCCTGTTAATTGATGGTGTTGTTCAAGTGTTCTGTTTCCTTGTTGATCTTCTTCCTGGCTGTTTTCTCCATTACTGAAAGTGGGATACCGAAGTCTCTTAACTATTATTTTTAAATTATATATTTTTCCCTTCCATTTTGTCAGTTTTTTCTTCATACATTTTGTGGCTCTGTTGTTAAGAGCACATATGTTTAAAATTGTTAAATCTTTTTACTGGATTTACTTTTTTACTATTATAAAATGTTCCTCTTCATCTCTAGGAAATTTTTTTTTGTTTTAAAGTCCATTTTGTCTGGTATTAATATAGCCATTCCAGCTTTCTTACGGTTGCTGTGTGAATGATTTATCTTTTTTTTCCATTGTTTTACTTTCAGTCTATTTAAAATATGTCTCCTATAGACAGCATATAATTGAATCTTTAAAAAAATCTAGTTTGACAATCTCTGCATTATCATGGTTTATAATAATACAATTGTGTTATAAATTGTTGGTTGCACTTCATTGCCTAAGTAAACCTTCAAAGTACAGTGATGCTCATGGAAGCTTCATACTGAGTACTTACTGAATTTCTTTTCCTTGTCCGTATTCCTCATTATCAATGCTGCCATTGTTACAGACCAAAGCCAGTATGCCTCATATTAGGTAGGTTGACTGATTAATAAAATAAGTAGGTTATCTAATTAGCTTTGAAACCGGGGAGTTTAGTGTTGGTGGTTGTGGAGTCATAGTCTTTTGAGTCAGTAAAGTCTAGCCATATGTATTAGAATTCAGAAGAACTTTTTTCCTGTAGTAGAAATATCTTTCTTCTACTCCCAGCAATGTTAAAGTTACAGTTTTGGCTTTAGGGTTGCCAAGAATAACTGCTTTGCGTAGATAATTAACCAGATTGAGTAAAAGAGCAAAAATAAAACAAACAAACAAACATAATTTATTTCTACACTGTGGTAATAATAGTTACCATTTTTGGAGCTCCACATTATTTCTATTATTGTATATGTCTTAATAAGGGAACGGCTTCCTCTCACTAACTTTTAAGTCACACCAAGAAACCTGCTTCTTCCTGAAGAAGGTATAACTTATTTCTAAGCTAAATAATTTTTTAACACAGGATGTTTAGATACTTATTTTCCTTCAGACTGTAATCTAGAATTTGTTGGTAGAAAAACAAAGTGCACAATGTATGCTTTTGTAGATACAGTGTTTTTCAGTCTAAACTGTTCATTGAGATATGCTATTTCTCATTTCTGTTTTCTTCCCTATACTCTGAAAATCATAATTATGGACACCATAACTATGAGGTAACCTCCATGTTATACCCTGCTTATATCATGCTTGCTTAAGTTTATACCCTGCTTGTTTAAAATTGGGAATTTTGGCAAGGAGAAGATACTAGAAAAGATGAGTAAAATATAATTAAAAGAATTTTATAGCCCAGACTTCTTTGTAGTGACATTTATAAATAAAACTAGGAAAGGGGTTTTGAGTAATATTTCTAGGTTTCTACTTAATTTTTGGTTGGAAATATTCAGTGTTCCATCCGTTTCTTTGCTTTCCTTAAATAAACAGGACAAAGAGTTCAAATTGTAACCGTTGAGAGTGTTTGTAACTTATATATTACTCTGGAATGTACTTACTTGGTGTAGATTCACAAGAATTTTAAAGCAAAATTAAAAGAGCACTGAACATTAAATTGTTTCTTAAGCAGTTTCTGCCCTTTTTATTTATGTTGAAAAACTATTTAGCTTAAGGGAGAAAATAACATCTCATGGCAATTATTTCATTTTATCTGTTCTGTCTTGGTAATCATTTTATCTTTTTCAGATAGAATATGGCAACTTCCACATGATTTCATTTTAACAATTTTTGTTGGTTGAACCTAATCGTCTTTAACGGTTTTATGTCAATTATATTTTCAAAATGGGAATGCCTCATAAAAGTTTTCCTTCCACGTTCCAAATCACTAACACATTTAATTTGAGACTAGAAGGCATCACTCACTGTCCATTCATTAGCTGATGTTTGTTCCTTATCTGCCATCTTTTTGAAATCATATGTTGGTATCCACTGTGAAAGGAACTGGAAGCCACCTTGTCAGTAATATCCTCGCTCTGTTGCCTGGGCTGGAGTGCAATGGTATGATCAGGGCTTACTGCAGCCTCTCCCTCCTGGACTCAAGAGATCTTCCTACCTCAGCTTCCCAAGTAGCTGGGACTATAGGCACGTGCTACCGTGTTCGGCTAATTTTTATTTTACCTTTTGTAGAGACCGTGTCTCCCTATGTTGCCCAGGCTGGTCTTGGATTCTTGACGTCAAGGGATCCTCCCACCTTGGCTTCCCAAAGTGCTGGGATTATAGGTGTGAGCCACTACACCTGGCCTAAAAAACATTTTTTTGAAATTTTTACTTATTTAGAGATGTGATCTCACTCTTTTGCCTGGGTAGAGTGTAGTGGTATGATCATAGCTCACTGCAGCCTCAGACTCAGACTCAGGTGATCCTCCCACTTCAGCCTCCAAAGTAGTTAGGAATACAGGCATGCGCCACCACATGTGACTAGTTTTTAAGTTTCTCTCATCTTGTAGAGATGAGATTTTGCTGTGTTGTCCAGGCTGGTCTTGCACTTCTGGCCTCAAGTGATCCTCCTACCTCAGCCTCCCAAAGCACTGGCATTATAGGCATTAGCTACCACGCCTGGCCATCTACTATACATTTTGGAGATATAATTTACAAATAGTTAAAAGCATAAATTTTAAATATACATACAATGAGTTTTGACAAATGTATACCCAAATGTAAATACTATCCCCAGTTTTAGTATAGAATACTTTCATCACATCGGGAAGTTCCCTTTTGCCACTTGTCAGTCAGCAAGGAAGTGAATGCTTTAGTTACAAACCTGATCTGAATGCCTACTTTCTTGTATCACTGCTGCTAATAACTGCCCCAAGCTGGGTCCCCCAGAATGTGGACTCCAAAAGGGAGTTTAGCTTGCAGAGTATTAAGGAATGCCCTTAGGGTCAACACCTATGGAAGACAAGGGAGGAAAGCAAGGGTGGGCAGAGGGAGAAATCAAGCTGCATGAAGGCCAAATGCCAGCCTGGACTCACCCTTCAGGGAACTCTGGGGCTTGACTGGCTTCACAGGATTGTCTGCAGTTGGGGCAAGGGGTCAAGCCTTTATATTTCCATATTTATCAGTCATTGGATATAGGGTACCCAGAAATGGGACCTGAGGCCATTGTAGAAGGGCCTATCATATGATAGGTATAAACTGACCACTCTCCCGACATCTAGGAAACAAATCCTTCATCTAAGGGGAATCTGGAAAGTTCTTCACATTGTCGCCCACATCATGGTTAAGGAAATTCAAGCTGCTTAGAAGCACAGGTATTCAAGTCTGGAAGGAGGAAACAAGAATTGGAATAAATAATCATTGATAGGTAAATACTGGAAAATTTATAATTACATGTATTTATTTAAAACTTGCTCTAATAATATTCAATTTATTTTAGGATTTATTCATTGACAAATGTTTGAGAGCTTATATAAATAGAGCCATTTATCTTGTATTTTGGCCACCTGGTTGCTGAATCTTCTATATGGGAAATCCTCTGTATAAGGCCAAGCTCAACTAGCATTATAGAGGCTGAAAATGGAAGCCACTTGCTTTCCCAACCTCCCTGAATGGGATGCAGGCCCATAGCCTCAATTCTGCCAAGCCCATAAAGTTTTGAATCAGACCTGGTGATATGAAAGACTTAAAAAAAAGGTTTTTTTCAAAAAAGCGTTCTCATTTTATTTTTACTTTTTAAGTTTGAGGTTTAGGGATACATGTTCAGGTTTGTTATATAGGTAAACTCGTGTCTTGAGGGTTTGGTATACAGATTAGTTTGTCACCCAGGTACTAAGCATAGTACCCAATAGTTGTTTTTCTGATCCTCTCCCTCCTCCCACTCTCCAGTGTCTGTTGCTCTCCCTCCTCCCATGCTCCAGTGTCTGTCCCTCTCTTTCTTCCCACTCAGTGTCTGTTCCTCTCCCTCCTCCCACTCAGTCTGTTCCTCTCCCTCCTCCCACTCAGTGTCTGTCCCTCTCCCTCCTCCCACTCTCTAGTGTCTATCTCTCTCCAGTGTCTGTCCCTGTCCCTCCTCCCACGCTCCAGTGTCTGTCCCTGTCCCTCCTCCCACACTCCAGTGTCTGTCCCTCTCCCTCCTCCCACACTCCAGTGTCTGTCCCTCTCCCTCCTCCCACTCTCCAGTGTCTGTCTCTCTCCAGAGTGTCTGTCCCTCTCCCTCCTCCCACTCAGTGTCTGTCCCTCTCCCTCCTCCCACTTTCTAGTGTCTGTCCCTCTCCCTGCTCCCACTCTCCAGTGTCTGTCCATCTCCTTCCTCCCACTCTCTAGCATCTGTCCCTCTCCCTCCTCCCACTCTCCAGTGTCTGTCCCCCTCCCTCCTCCCACTCAATGTCTGTCCCTCTCCCTCCTCCCATTCAGTGTCTGTGTCTTTCCCTCCTCCCACTCTCCAGTGTCTGTCCCCCTCCCTCCTTCCACTCAGTGTCTGTCCCGCTCCCTCCTCCCACTCTGTGTCTGTCCCTCTCCTTCCTCCCACTCTCCAGTGTCTGTCTCTTTCCCTTTTTCCAGGCCCCAGTGTCTGTTGTTTACCTCTTTGTGCCTGCTGGTTCTCATTATTTAACTCTCACTAATAAGTGAGAACATGAGGTATTTGGTTTTCTGTGCTTGCATTAGTTTGCTGAGGATAATGGCCTTTAGTTCCATCAGTGTTCCTGCAAAGGACATGATCCTGTTGTTGTTATGGCAGCATAATATTTCATGGTGTATATGCACCACATTTTCTTTATTCAGTCTACTGTTGATGTGCATTTAGGTTGACGCCATGTCTTTGCTATTGTGAATAGTGCTGCAACGAACATATGCATGTATGTGTCTTATAATAGAACAATTTATATTCCTCTGGGTATATCCCCAGTAATGGGATTGCTGGGTCAAATGGTAGGTCTGTTTTTAGCTCTTTAAGGAATCACCACACTGCTTTCCACAATGGTTGAACTAATTTACATTCCCTGCAGCAGTGTATAAGCGTTCTTTGTTCTCCACAACCTCACCAGCACTTGTTAGTTTTTGACTTTTTAATAATAGCCATTCCGACTGGTGTGAGATGGTGTCTCATTGTGGTTTGATGGGTTATGGCAGTAGAAACAGTTAAGTACCAACATCCACTTTCCAGAGACAGCAGCATTTGTATCCCCAGACTCCACTTTAGTGGTGTCAACAGTGTAAACACCCAGAGCCAAAGACAAGTTTCCTCAGTCTGTAGAGTGCTTGTTTCTTCCAGTTTCTGACTGGGCAGCCCATCTGCTGGATTACCTGGGATAGGTATCTGTTGTTTCCTCTCCCAAATCCCTAATATACCCTACCTGGTAACAAATGTTCTAGGCTCTAGGATTATTATGGTGAAAAGGAAGATGAGGTTTAGTGGGAAGAGACTAATGGTGAACACAAAGACAAGTAGACAGTACAATTCCAGAATGTGATAAGTGGCTTGAAAGAAATAAACAGGGCAACGTGATAATGGGGGAGTGGTGCTGGAGGTGGTGGGCATTGGCTCCTTAAGGAAGACTAAGAAAGTAAAACAATTGTGCTGAGACCAGTAACTAAGAAGAGTGATTACAAGTGAAGCAGGGAAAGGGTGTGATAAAAAAGAATTTTACAGCCAAAGAAAATAATAATTGCAAAGGTGGTGAAAATCAACTTGACTTAACTATTAAAGAAACCAAAAGGAACAAAGTTGTGAATTATGTTTGTTTAGCCATTTTAATAGTTTTTCTTTTTTAAACAAAAATATATTTTAATATGGAAGCCTATGCTATAATTGATGTCTGTCAGTTAACTCAGTGGTAAGCAACACTGTTTAAACTAAAAAATGTGTCTGATTGACTGCATTAGAATCACCAGGGAAGTTTTCTATATATACAGATGTATGAGTCCTGCTTATAGAGAATATAATCAGTCACATATTAAAATCGCTAGTGTTACCCTATAATGTCGTATAAGCAGTAGCATTTAGTTTCAGGTAAAGCACACAGGAGTAAGAGTTCAGGACAGTTAGTCTGCATATGCTATGCATAGGTTGTACATGTAAGATTGGTACATGACCCTTTACTTGACAGACATAAAGTTTTCATCTGACTAAAAACAAAACAAGGCAAAATCAGTTTTTTTTTAATTGTTATTTATTGATTGATTGCTTGTCTTGCTCTGTCACTCAGGCTGGAGTGGTGTCGTGATCACGGCTCAATGCAACTTCCACCTCTTGGGTTCAAGCAGTCCTTCCACCTGAGCCTCCCAAGCAGCTGGGGCTACAGGCACATACCACCACATCTGGCTAATGTTTGTATTTTTTTATAGAGATGGGTTTGGCCATGTTGACCAGGCTGGTCTCAAACTTTTGGCCTCAGGGGATCCTCCCACCTCAGCCTCCCAAAATACTGGGACTACAGGCATGAGCCACCACTCCTGTCTAAAATCAGTTTTTGTTTTTCCACTAAATTTTGCCTTTTTAGGCAGAGGCCTATGCTAGTTGTATTCTACAAGGCAAAAAAAAAAAAAAATTAATTGGAAGTCCAGTTGCTAGGTATATCTTATAAGGCAAAAATTCTAGTGATTCTTAGTAGCTAATAGCCTGAATTCTGGTCTGAGGCTATTGGTAATAAAAGATCAAAGACTTTTTCTTTCATCTGTAAGACATGCCTTTTCTCCAGAGCCTTCATGGATACTATGGATTAACTTCAGGTTTGGCTAATTTGAAGGAAACTCCAGTCCAGCTTTTTATTAACAGATACCATACCAAATAGTTCCTACCAAAGGGTCAATCTAGTTGGATAACTCTGAGTGGAAGGCAAACTGTGTTTAAATTATGAAACCATTGATGATTTAGAGTTCTAGGTGAGGACCAGTGAATCTTGGTAGAATGTATGGAGAACATTTTCCCTGCTCTGCTTGTTCTGATTACAATTAGACAATTTTGTCTTCCTGTGTATAAAATTTTACCAGAAGAAACAAAACCCATACAACATAATATTCAAATGTGAGAAAACTATTTTCCCAGGCCCTGTGCTTCTCAAACTGGTGTCTAGATATCATTACCACACTTCATTCCTCTTAACTGAGGATAAACATTCCACTTCCTAAGAGCATCACTTTCCCTTGATATTTATAATGTAAAACTTTATTTTCATCTGGAAACAAAAATGCATATATCTTATAGTAGAAAAAATTCTTACATAAAAATATGCTGTTAATATGCGATGATTTTTTTACTGTTTTAAAATAATTTAGTAAATGTTTTAATTTTTTGTTTTAATTATTATTATTATACTATTAATTGTTATAACCACACAAGCAAGCTCTTTGGAGTCCTGAATACTTTCTTTGTTTTTTTTTTTTTTTTGTTTTGTTTTTTTTTTTTTTTTTTTTTTTTTTTTTTTTTTTTTTTTT